>NC_086006.1:1025000-1195000 GCF_030014385.1 Trichomycterus rosablanca | reverse complement strand
AATAATAAAATAATAGTAATATTAATAGTAGTAATAATAATGTTGTGAGAAATAATATTAAAAGTAATAATAATAATAGTAACAATTATAGTAATAACAACAATAATGACAATAATAATCATAATTAACTAAAACATCAGGACCATCATAACCCCAGAAATCATGTCGTTATCCTAGAGTTCTTTATCAATGGGAGAAACCCATGAATCTTTTTAATGCTCCTACATCAGACCCACCGTGACCAGGTTAAAGTGGTGGTACAACAGACACTGAATAAGCGAATGAACGCAGCAGTGGTCACATGATCAGTCGATGTGTTTTTATTCCCAGGGAAACTTTTTCCAGAATATCGGCTCCATCACGCTGTTCGCCGTCATCGGAACCACCATTTCTGCCTTCATCGTCGGAGGAGGGATTTATTTCCTCGGCCAGGTAATTTTCGGATAAATAAACATCAGATTAGTGCTGAATGTCCATATAATTATGAACTATGGAACAAAAGCAATAGCTTCATTTGTTACTGGTAGTAGTACTGTAGTATCTGTTCACACTGCTGATGTAGTACAGACGCCTGCTTGTGTCTGCTGGGGGTCTGTAGCACTTTATCTGAGACCCAGTCTGAGAGATTCTGATACTCCAGATTTTGGTGTAAGCGTTGTAAATGTTGTGTCGTGTCTCCTCAGGTGGATGTTATTTACAAGATGACCATGACTGACAGGTGAGTGACGTCTCATTCACTCACATTTTATCAGATCCTTTAACCTTTGATTAGTTTGAGCACTTTAAGCTACAGGTGATGCTGCTGTGATGTGAGGATTTAAATGTAAAAATGAAATTAGTTTCTCGTCTCCGTCTCCGTCCTCAGTTTTGCGTTCGGCTCGCTCATCTCGGCGGTGGATCCGGTGGCCACCATCGCCATCTTCAACGCTCTGAACGTGGATCCCGTGCTGAACATGCTGGTGTTCGGAGAGAGCATTCTCAACGACGCCGTGTCCATCGTCCTCACCAAGTAACGATCGTTTCATCTGGATTTTGGGTTAGAATTCTGGCTCGGGGGGTTTTTATGGTTTGCATTCAGGACAGATTCCAGTGAGAACGAAGCCGCCAATGATCTCAGTTAGCAACAATAGACAGAGAGTAAAGAAACTTAACGTTATTGTGATACGTGCAGCCAAATGGAGGCGCATTTTGGTCATTTATAACTGCACTGAGCGAGCAGGAGAGAAAACGGTGCACAATCCATCCCTAAAATCCAGCCTTACATTATCCGAATTGAAATTAAATACATTTGGTTTGCTTATTTTACTTGTTGTCAGTTTTAAAGAAACAGGACATTACACACTGGGTCTGTGTGAAACCCAGCGCTCTCTCTCTACACAGACGCATTTACATCATCCTACACTCCCGAGAAGAGGGCGTGTCTAAATTCTCAGCTCCCTTAAAATTCTCCTACTGAGGCGCCTTAATTCTGAGTGATGATCTGACTGAATGACGAGGGAGCGCCCGACGCCTCCTCAGCGCTGAAGGCAATCCCAGAATTCAGTGCGGCACGACTCTTCTCTCGCTGTATAAGTAGAGCGTCTAAATAATCTGATTATGAGTCTGATATCTTATCAGAACCCTCTCTACTGAGGAGCTGATCAGGTAGGTAGTGGGGAGCAGGGCGGGTCACCGGGTCACCCACTATTTATTCAAATTATTCTCCAGGCCACCCGAGGAGGACGTGGGTCCCTGCTGAGTCTGGTTCCTCTCAAGGTTCCTTCCTGTAATTTTAAGAGAATTTTTCCTGCAACTGTCGCCCTCGGCTTGCTCAACAGGGGTTTTTGGTCTGTTGGTCCTGGATTCTGTTCGAGACAATGTTGCTTGGAAGTTGCTTCGAGACGATGTTCATTGTAAAATGCGCTTTATAAATAAAGTTGACTTGACTTGACCCACTAACACGCTATATGGCCAAAAGTATTCGGACACCTGACCGTGAGCTTGTCGGACGTCCCGATTCGGTGACGTCTGTGTGATCTTTTCAGGCAGAACAGCAGCCGCTCTTCTGAGAAGCTTCTCACAAGACTTTGAAGTGTGTCTGTGTATGGGAATTTGTGCCCGTTCAGTTTCAGTCTATTTGTAAGGCTGGGAATTGATTAATCGATGTTCCGGTTTATCCCAGTTGTAGTCTAGTGGTTAAAGTAGTGAACTAGTAATCAAAAGGTTGCTGGTTCAAGCCCCACCACTGCCAGGTTGTCACTGCTGTTGGGCCCTTGAGCGAGGCCCTTAATTCTCAATTGCTTAGACAATATGCTGTCACAGTACTGTAAGTCGCTTTGGATAAAAGCATCTGCTCAATGCTGAAATGTAAATGTAATCTAAATGTTGGGTGCTGCTAAACTGAGCTTTTCTTCAGGCAGTTGTAGCCTAGTGCTTAAGGTACTGGACTAGTAATCAAAAGGTCGTTGGTTCAAGCCCTTCTGCTGTCGGGCCCTTGAACTTTCAATTGCTCAGACTGTACACTGTCACAGTACTGTAAGTCACTTTGGATAAAAGCGTCTGCTCAATGCCGAAAATGTGTTTATGGACCTTGCAACGTTTACCAAATTTTCGTCACGGTTTATATACCTGTTAGCACTTGACGAGGCTAAAACACCCCAACTAAATAATCAGAAGGGGCGTCCATGCGCTCCTGTGAGTTTAGTGTATGTACAGTGTATCACAAAAGTGAGTACACCCCTCACATTTCTGCAAATATTTCATTATATCTTTTCATGGGACAACACTATAGACATGAAACTTGGATATAACTTAGAGTAGTCAGTGTACAGCTTGTATAGCAGTGTAGATTTACTGTCTTCTGAAAATAACTCAACACACAGCCATTAATGTCTAAATAGCTGCAACATAAGTGAGTACACCCCACAGTGAACATGTCCAAATTGTGTCCAAATGTGTCGTTGTCCCTCCCTGGTGTCATGTGTCAAGGTCCCAGGTGTAAATGGGGAGCAGGGCTGTTAAATTTGGTGTTTTGGGTACAATTCTCTCATACTGGCCACTGGATATTCAACATGGCACCTCATGGCAAAGAACTCTCTGAGGATGTGAGAAATAGAATTGTTGCTCTCCACAAAGATGGCCTGGGCTATAAGAAGATCGCTAACACCCTGAAACTGAGCTACAGCATGGTGGCCAAGGTCATACAGCGGTTTTCCAGGACAGGTTCCACTCGGAACAGGCTTCGCCAGGGTCGACCAAAGAAGTCGAGTCCACGTGTTCGGCGTCATATCCAGAGGTTGGCTTTAAAAAATAGACACATGAGTGCTGCCAGCATTGCTGCAGAGGTTGAAGACGTGGGAGGTCAGCCTGTCAGTGCTCAGACCATACGCCGCACACTGCATCAACTCGGTCTGCATGGTCGTCATCCCAGAAGGAAGCTGACGCACAAGAAAGCCCGCAAACAGTTTGCTGAAGACAAGCAGTCCAAGAACATGGATTACTGGAATGCCCTGTGGTCTGACGAGACCAAGATAAACTTGTTTGGCTCAGATGGTGTCCAGCATGTGTGGCGGCGCCCTGGTGAGAAGTACCAAGACAACTGTATCTTGCCTACAGTCAAGCATGGTGGTGGTAGCATCATGGTCTTGGGCTGCATGAGTGTTGCTGGCACTGGGGAGCTGCAGTTCATTGAGGGAAACATGAATTCCAACATGTACTGTGACATTCTGAAACAGAGCATGATCCCCTCCCTTCGAAAACTGGGCCTCATGGCAGTTTTCCAACAGGATAACGACCCCAAACACAACCTCCAAGATGACAACTGCCTTGCTGAGGAAGCTGAAGGTAAAGGTGATGGACTAAACAGGGCTCTAGACTAACTTTTTGCACTGGTTGCACTGGTGCGCCTAACTTTTTTTCTTAGGTGCACCAGCACAAAAGTTAGGTGCACCCAAATTTTTGACCGCATCGCATTTAACACCGCAGTTTTACAGGTTCACTTTTTTTTTTTTAAATCACTGTCCACACAGGCAATATTGACTTGTAAATAACTAACAATCTGGTCAACATGGCCTTGTCTGATGATCTGTTTGCTACTGCCTGCCACTGAAGGGCAGTGGGGAGAGGGGACACTTGGGCAGTGCATTTATCGCGGCATGTAATGTGTTTTATAGATGCATTGTGCTTTTTCAGCCTTTCAATTCGAAATGTATTAGAACCAGTCACAAATATACTATTGCCGGCCACTGTCTTCCCATGCTCTTTACAGTTAATTATAGTATTATAGACTAATTATAGTACACTTATAAAAACTATAAAAATAATAATAGAGTAAATGTGTATGTATGTGTGTATATCTATTTATATGTGTGTGTATATTTAAAATTATATGTATATGTTTGTGTGTGTGTTAGAGTGTAATCTTAAATGCAGTGCATTATATTATCGGCTTTACTGAATCTTTTACACAGATTCCTAAAATCACTTGCGGTGCACTCACTGTGTATTTTGACTACATGTATTGTAATATATTTTGGTCTTTTAGTTATTTTTATATTTTACTTAACGAAAATATTGTCGTGTTTTTACTTTCACTATCGCGGCACTTTACCGCTAGCATTAGCCCCTTGCTACTGTAGAGGGTCGGCTCACCTAGCCGCTGTCCGGTGGGGATGCTGCGGGTCTTTTGCTGTGGGGGGGTGGAGGTGTGGGAATAAAGGCACACGGCAGGGTAGAGTCACTTTAACTGTTTAGTCAGGACTTAAGTGAGCGTTACAACACTTTACACCGCCGAGCTCCAGAACCCGAACTTCCATTCTGGGGACATCCGGCGAGTCTCATATACAAAACTAAACTTACTGCAGAACGTCCGAACGCACGTGTATAAACCTGGTGCTGCATTCTGATTGGCTGAGCTGAATGTCGCTCACATATCACCGCTACAATATTGTCCCGCCCTTCACTATCTCTGATTGGTTTAGACCATGATATTGGCCTAATGTGTGTCTGTTGTTTTTTTTATTTCCCTCGGACGCCTGGTCGCACCGGTGCGACCTGAGATTTTTTTTAGTCGCACCATTGAGAAATTAGGTCGCATGTGCGACCAAATTGGTCGCACTCTAGAGCCCTGCTAAACCCAATTGAGCACCTGTGGCGCATCCTCAAGTGGAAGGTGGAGGAGTTCAAGGTGTCTAACATCCACCAGCTCCGTGATGTCATCATGGAGGAGTGGAAGAGGATTCCAGTAGCAACCTGTGCAGCTCTGGTGAATTCCATGCCCAGGAGGGTTAAGGCAGTGCTGGATAATAATGGTGGTCACACAAAATATTGACACTTTGGGCACAATTTGGACATGTTCACTGTGGGGTGTACTCACTTATGTTGCAGCTATTTAGACATTAATGGCTGTGTGTTGAGTTATTTTCAGAAGACAGTAAATCTACACTGCTATACAAGTTGTACACTGACTACTCTAAGTTATATCCAAGTTTCATGTCTATAGTGTTGTCCCATGAAAAGATATAATGAAATATTTGCAGAAATGTGAGGGGTGTACTTACTTTTGTGATACACTGTATATATGGGTCTGTACTTATAAAGAAGTTCAGATATCCAACCTGTGGGCGGAATAATGACCTATTGTGTTGAGTGTAAGCACTTGTTAATATCCAGGCGTGATTTCCTGAACGTGAACTCTTCCTGTTCCTGCTAGGAAAACTGTGTCCTAGTTTGGACGCTTCTTGAAAAGTTGGAGCCGTCTGATCGGTCTGATCGGTCTGATCTCGCTCCCTGGAGAGAAATGATCGCTTAGGAGAAATAAAATGGGTAAAATACTCGTGTGTGTGCTTTAAAGAGGAGGAGAGCAGCAGCGGCAGGGGGAGAAGATCTCAGAACCAGAAATGTCATGTTGAGTAATGGAATTCATGCAGACTCTTATATAAGGAGGATTCTACTTAAAAACAAAACAAAAAAAAACCACAGGGGAGCTTTACCGCTGCCCACCTGAAAAGCAGCAGGAACAACTGCTCTGCGGTAAATAATGCGCCATGAACTGCACCACCCACACGGAAATGTAATATATAACATATATGCCCCTATCTATAATGGTTTATACTACATGTGTTAGCTATAAGGTGATAAATTATAACATACACGTATCCTCTAGATGTATGTAGATGTAAGTTATTATGGGCTCATATTTTATAGATGAGAATTTTATATACACTGATCAGCCATAACATTAAATAATATTAAAACCACTTCCTTGTTTCTACACTCACTGTCCATGTTATCAGCTCCACTTACCATATAGAAGCACTTTGTAGTTCTACAATTACTGACTGTAGTCCATCTGCTTCTCTACATACCTTTTTAACTGGCTTTTTCACCCTGTTCTTCAATGGTCAGGACCCCCACAGGACCACCACAGAGCAGGTATTATTTAGGTGGTGGATGATTCTCAGCACTGCAGTGACACTGACATGGTGGTGGTGTGTTAGTGTGTGTTGTGCTGGTATGAGTGGATCAGACACAGCAGCGCTGCTGGAGTTTTTAAACACCTCACTGTCACCGCTGGACTGAGAATAGTCCACCAACCAAAAACATCCAGCCAACAGCGCCCCGTGGGCAGCGTCCTGTGCCCACTGATGAAGGTCTAGAAGATGAGCGACTCAAACGGCAGCAATAGATGAGCGATCGTCTCTGACTTTACATCTACAAGGTGGACCGACTAGGTAGGAGTGTCTAATAGAGTGGACAGTGAGTGGACACGGATTTTAAAACCTCCAGCAGCGCCGCTGTGTCTGATCCACTCATATCAGCACAACACACACTAACACACCACCACCATGTCGGTGTCACTGCAGTGCTGGGAATGATCCACCACCTAAATAATACCTGCTCTGTGGGGGTCCTGTGGGGGTCCTGACCATTGAAGAACAGGGTGAAAGGAGCTAACAAAGCATGTAGAGAAACAGATTGTCCACAGCCAGTAATTGTAGAACTACAAAGTGCTTTTATATGGTAAGTGGAGCTGATCAAATGGACAGTGAGTGTAGAAACAAGGAGGTGGTTTTAATGTTATGACTGATCGGTGTGTTTACATGTATTATTGCACTTCTCATGTAAATATCCACAGTGAAGCATCAGCTGAAAACATCGAGTGCGACTGTGTGTGTGTGTGTGTGTCCAGGCTGTACTTGTCCCCATCGCCACACTGACCACAGTGAAGCGGTCAGTGAAAATACATGAATTCCACAAGTACAGAAGAAAAAAAAACAGTCATGGTCAAAAATATTGGCGCCCCTGAAAACTGCCGCGGTTACAAATGCTCTCTCTCTCTCTCTCTCTCTCTCTCTGGAGGGTTCCTCAGCGGTCACCAGTGAGTCCCGTCAGGAAGAGGCACCCTTCAAATCCGGTAGACCTGGGGCAGCTGGCGAAACAATAGCCGTCCAGTTTTCCCAGTAGAGAGGTGTAAGGAGGTCAATTCCGGTGACGGGGGAGAAATTTGCTACCAAATATTAATTTGACAGGGTCGATCATGTAGTCCAGTCCACGTGTAGAGTTTTACCTGGACCTACAGCAGATCATCATCATCAGACAATAGAAATGAACAGGTGAAGATTGCAGCGTTTGGATTGGCAGCAGTGCCAATATTTGAACTCTTTAAACTGAATGCATAACACACACACACACACTCACACACTCACACACACACACACACACACATGTCGCCTGGTCATGTGGCAGGAATCACACGGTTTGAAAGGACGGATCAGGAGGTCTCATTACAGGATGACCTCAGCAGGGCTGGAGGGGTTTAGTTTCATTCATGCGTCAGCGTGATCACACAGCGGTCATCATGTGCTCACGGTCGGGTGTCCAGATACTTTTGGCCATGTAGTGTAGTAGTACATAATTAATGAGAGTGTTATTATGGAGCAACATGTTCTGACATTATCAGTCGTCGTTAGAATGGGCGGTGCGCGTCAGCGTGGATGAATGAGTAGAGACCGATTCAGTGAGAAGAACGAGGTTCTGATGTGTTCTCCACAATCAGTGAGAAGAACGAGGTTCTGATGTGTTCTCCACAATCAGTGAGAAGAACGAGGTTCTGATGTGTTCTCCACAATCAGTGAGAAGAACGAGGTTCTGATGTGTTCTCCACAATCAGTGAGAAGAACGAGGTTCTGATGTGTTCTCCACAATCAGTGAGAAGAACGAGGTTCTGATGTGTTCTCCACAATCAGTGAGAAGAACGAGGTTCTGATGTGTTCTCCACAATCAGTGAGAAGAACGAGGTTCTGATGTGTTGATGAAGAACGAGGTTCTGATGTGTTGATGAAGAACGAGGTTCTGATGTATTGATGAGGAACGAGATTCTGACGTGTTGATGAGGAACGAGGTTCTGACGTGTTGATGAGGAACGAGGTTCTGACGTGTTGATGAGGAACGAGGTTCTGACGTGTTGATGAGGAACGAGGTTCTGACGTGTTTGTGTCTCTGTGTTTTTCAGTACGGCGGAGGGCTTCGGCGGCTCTGACGTCTCCTCGGTGACGGGATGGCAGACGTTCCTTCAGGCTCTGGGTTACTTCCTCAAAATGTTCTTCGGTTCGTCGGCTCTGGGCACGCTCACCGGCCTCATCTCGGCCCTCGTATCCTTCCACGCTGCCGTGTGTGTGTGTGCTGCTTTACTAAATAGCAATGTTATAAGGTTAAAAGTTTGTGGACACCTGAACAGGGCTGTCGGGGGGAGAATTTACCCTCCTTGGTTGAGATTGGGGGATAAGAGGAAGATTACCTGGATAAAAATAATAAATGCAGGTTTGTCCACATACTTTTGGCTATAAGTTGTTGAAATGGATCTTAACCCGAGACGTTCAGTGTCTGAAGCACTTCGACCTGAGGAAGACTCCGTCCCTGGAGTTCGGGATGATGTTCATCTTCGCGTATCTGCCGTACGGTCTGGCCGAGGGGATCAAACTTTCCGGTGAGTTCCTGCCGGGTGACATTCCTTCACCTGAATACCACCATCACAGGAGAGAGCGGGAAAGCATGCGAGTGGTTAAACTGGAAAAACCGCACGGGAGTCGGAGTCGAACCGTAACCGTGACATTCCAAACGTTCGCCGAGGTTCAGCGTCCTTTGTGAGCTTTAAGTACGAACACACACCCAGACAACACGTTCAGAACCGGTCCGACTTCCTGGGAAACTCTGGGAATGTTTGAGGTCAGTTTACGTTTCACTACAGACAATCTGAGCAATTATTTATAATTAACTTTAATTAATTATTTTATGGCTGAATGAACCCAATAATCAGCACAAGAGCTTCTTAACTGGAGTGTAAATAGCAGCAGTGGTGCAGTAATCAACTTCAGGTGCTTCATCAGATGATGTTTTTGTTCCAACCACGTCTGGTTCCACTGGGAAACTCTGGGTGCGAGGCAGGAACCCCCCAAACAGGACGGAGCCTAAAAATAACCCGACGTTGTTGTTGATATAATAAAATGAATGAAAATTGACACAATTTATTATGAAAATGCGCATCGCCGAAATGTCCTACATCCCCCTCCATATGAAATGGTCAGGCATAACATTATGACCACCTTCCTAAGGTTCCTAAGGCAATTGCATTATGACCAGCCTGTGCTCCCCACGTGCATCAATGAGCCGCCCATAACCCTGTCGCCGGTTTACCCCTGTTCCTTCCTTGGAGCACTTGTGATAGATACTGACCACTGCAGACCGGGACACACCCCACAAGGGTTTGGAGATGCTCTGACCCAGTTGTCTAGCCATCACAATTTGGCCCTCATCAAACTCGCTCAGATCCTCACGCTCGCCCATTTTTCCTGCTTCTAACATCAACTTTGAGGATAAAATGTTCACTCGCTGCCTAATATACCCCCCCCCCCCCCACTAACAGGTGCCGTGATGAAGAGATAATCAGAGTTATTCACTTCACCTGTCAGTGGTCATAATGTTATGCCTTGTTGGTGTATATATATATATATATTTAGGGCTGTCAAACGATTAACATTTTTAATCGCGATTAATCTCAGAATTTCATATAGTTAATCGCGATTAATCGTTTTTTTTTTTTTTTTTTTTTTTTTTTTTTTTTTTTTTTTTTTTTTTTTAAAAGGAGGTGGTTTTAATGTTATGGCTGATCGATGTACATACACTAACATACACAAAAACTCATTCACAATCAACACAGTCTTGTTCCCTGGGTTCTGACAACTCATACTAGGGACTATATTACTCGCATCTTTGCACAATATTGGATTGTTTTTGCACCTTATTCTCACCTTATTCTACCTGCTGCTATATAAACCCTACGCTGCTAACTGGATATCAGAATACGTTTTTATTAGGGCTGTCGAAGTTAATGCGATAATAATAACGCGTTCCAGTGTTGCCAGATTGGGCGGTTATCCGCCAAATTGGGCGGATTTTGTTGGAAAACAATTTAATAGCATTTAAATAACACTTCTGTTTAAAAGAAAATATTCAGTTTTAAGAAGCACCAGCATTGTAGAAGGATATTAAAAGTAAAGTCAATTTTCAATGCTGATTTGGCTTAATAGTGTTGGTCAGTCTGTATCATATTCTTAAAATGATAAAGTATTGCAAAGGAATATCTTTGAAATTCTTCCTCATAATGTTAAGGTTGCTTTTGGTTTTTCACTTGTGAGGGAAAATTAAGAGAGAAAAAAGCTTATTATTATTATAATGCGTGTGATATACAGTGTATCACAAAAGTGAGTACACCCCTCACATTTCTGCAGATATTTAAGTATATCTTTTCATGGGACAACACTGACAAAATGACACTTTGACACAATGAAAAGTAGTCTGTGTGCAGCTTATATAACAGTGTAAATTTATTCTTCCCTCAAAATAACTCAATATACAGCCATTAATGTCTAAACCACCGGCAACAAAAGTGAGTACACCCCTTAGTGAAAGTTTCTGAAGTGTCAATATTTTGTGTGGCCACCATTATTTCCCAGAACTGCCTTAACTCTCCTGGGCATGGAGTTTACCAGAGCTTCACAGGTTGCCACTGGAATGCTTTTCCACTCCTCCATGACGACATCACGGAGCTGGCGGATATTCGAGACTTTGCACTCCTCCACCTTCCGCTTGAGGATGCCCCAAAGATGTTCTA
Source organism: Trichomycterus rosablanca (assembly GCF_030014385.1). Classification (NCBI taxonomy): domain Eukaryota; kingdom Metazoa; phylum Chordata; class Actinopteri; order Siluriformes; family Trichomycteridae; genus Trichomycterus; species Trichomycterus rosablanca. The sequence continues at coordinate 1,183,851 of NC_086006.1, read as the reverse complement.
TTGGGTTTAGGTCTGGAGACATGCTTGGCCAGTCCATCACCTTTACCCTCAGCCTCTTCAATAAAGCAGTGGTCGTCTTAGAGGTGTGTTTGGGGTCATTATCATGCTGGAACACTGCCCTGCGACCCAGTTTCCGGAGGGAGGGGATCATGCTCTGCTTCAGTATTTCACAGTACATATTGGAGTTCATGTGTCCCTCAATGAAATGTAACTCCCCAACACCTGCTGCACTCATGCAGCCCCAGACCATGGCATTCCCACCACCATGCTTGACTGTAGGCATGACGCACTTATCTTTGTACTCCTCACCTGATTGCCGCCACACATGCTTGAGACCATCTGAACCAAACAAATTAATCTTGGTCTCATCAGACCATAGGACATGGTTCCAGTAATCCATGTCCTTTGTTGACATGTCTTCAGCAAACTGTTTGCGGGCTTTCTTGTGTAGAGACTTCAGAAGAAGCTTCCTTCTGGGGTGACAGCCATGCAGACCAATTTGATGTAGTGTGCGGCGTATGGTCTGAGCACTGACAGGCTGACCCCCCACCTTTTCAATCTCTGCAGCAATGCTGACAGCACTCCTGCGCCTATCTTTCAAAGACAGCAGTTGGATGTGATGCTGAGCACGTGCACTCAGCTTCTTTGGACGACCAACGCGAGGTCTGTTCTGAGTGGACCCTGCTCTTTTAAAACGCTGGATGATCTTGGCCACTGTGCTGCAGCTCAGTTTCAGGGTGTTGGCAATCTTCTTGTAGCCTTGGCCATCTTCATGTAGCGCAACAATTCGTCTTTTAAGATCCTCAGAGAGTTCTTTGCCATGAAGTGCCATGTTGGAACTTTCAGTGACCAGTATGAGAGAGTGTGAGAGCTGTACTACTAAATTGAACACACCTGCTCCCTATGCACACCTGAGACCTAGTAACACTAACAAATCACATGACATTTTGGAGGGAAAATGACAAGCAGTGCTCAATTTGGACATTTAGGGGTGTAGTCTCTTAGGGGTGTACTCACTTTTGTTGCCGGTGGTTTAGACATTAATGGCTGTATATTGAGTTATTTTGAGGGAAGAATAAATTTACACTGTTATATAAGCTGCACACAGACTACTTTTCATTGTGTCAAAGTGTCATTTTGTCAGTGTTGTCCCATGAAAAGATATACTTAAATATCTGCAGAAATGTGAGGGGTGTACTCACTTTTGTGATACACTGTATATCATTTACGTGATCTGCGTATCACATTACCACTGTACGTCACTGAGCTGATATGTGTATCAGGTGAGCAGCGGGTAACGGCGTGTTATGTTTAAGTGTGATGCTCCAAGTTGTGGATTAAGCAATAAAGACAAACTCGTTCTCCACATAACTAGTATCATTTGTATTTCGTGGTTAAGTACAAAACATAACAATGCGGGTCTTCGTGATGTAATTCTACATGGCACTCACTGCCTGTATAGGTGCATTTTTCCTGTATAGAATTTGCGTTAACGGCACTATTTTTTTTAATCGCGTTAAATTGAGATCGCGTTAATGCGTTAATAACGCGTTAACTTCGACAGCCCTAATATATATATATATATTTGTGGACACACCCTCAGGTTAATATGTCAGGTGTTTATTATCCCACACCAGTACCTGATCTTACAAACGCCCTTTCTCAAGATCTTGTAGAACGCCTTCCCAAAAGAGTGGAGACTGTTGTAGTGGCAAACTGAAGGCAAATCAGTGTTAATTCTGCATGATTTTGGAATGGGATGTCAAAAAAGCTCACTATACTTTTGTTTATAATGAGTTTTCCACTATTTGTGTGTGTATATATTTAGTCTATATGGGGTTAAGCCTCAGATGATAAGCTGACATCCATGATAAATGTCTGGAAGGCTTTTCACAAGATTTCTGGAGTGTGTCTGTGGGAATTTGTGCCCATTTAGTCTGCTCAGTGTTCCAGTTCATCCCGAGAATGTTGACTGGGGTTGAGGCCAAGGTTCTGTGCAGTTCATTCAAACCATTGCTCGTTTGTTTCATTGATCAGTCAGTCATTGATCAGTCTGTGTGTGTGTGTGTGTGTGTGTGTGTGTGTGTGTGTAGGTATCATGGCGATCCTGTTTTCGGGGATCGTGATGTCTCATTACACTCATCACAATCTGTCTCCGGTCACTCAGATCCTCATGCAGCAGACCCTGCGCACCGTCGCCTTCATGTGTGGTCAGTGAAACCTTTATTATTCAGACGTGGACTCGCTCTTGTGCTTCGTATCTTTGTGTTACTCTTTAATCAGATCAGGGACGGATGACCAGAATTTCTCCCTCTGAATCTAACAGTAGAGAAGAGTTCATGGGTTTATTATTTATGGTCCGGTTGCTCAGACTATCATGATGATGTTGGGCTGCTGGTACGACGATCTTACAGTTCAGTTCAGTGTTAGATTTAAGCCCGGTGTAATGGGAGCCACGTCCTTCAAAAAGTTTCACTTTCGATTTAACTGTACATAGAATATGATAGTCTTTAAATATTTCAAGAATGCAAGTCATTTCAGCTCTATACAAGAAATTAAACAACGTTCCTCCAGGACCAGGACCAGGGTGCAACACAGTGGACCACAGACGTTAGTGTTGGTCAGTACATGGTCCTGAGTTAATGATAAGTGAAGTAAGTGAAGTAAAAACAGATTCTGATATACAGTTAGCAGGATAGCAGGCTTTTTTTTAGCTTTTTCACCAGAGCATGGAGGTTATTTTTGTTAATAAAGAAATAAAGACCAGCACACTGAGAAAGTGAGGGAGGTTTTGGATTTCACCACACGGTGCATGAAAAATAACACATAAAGCGCCGCCTAGTGGTGGTGGGATCTACACTCAGAGTTTTACCAGGACAGAGAGCACATACGTACATTATTAAGATTATTATAGAAATTTAAAAATAATGATTATAGTTGTGGCTTTCTGGTATTTAAGGTAAAGTAAACACATTTCTCTTTTTCTTTTTTTCTTTTTATTATTTAATATCACAAATGTATTTTTGTATTTATGTTTTTACATTGATTTAATAGACAGATGCTTTATTAATCCCGAAGGAAATTAAGGGAAAAAAATATTTAAATATCAGCACAATTAAAACTATTTTAAAGATTCTCTGCATTTAAAAGTGCACTTTAACAACAGCACATAAAATATTAAATAGATGCAATTTCCTTTTTTTCTTCCTATTATTATTATGTATATTTATTATTGTTGTTTTTATTATGAATATTATTATTATGTTTATTAATAATGATCTATTATCATTAATTGTTATTATTAGTATTATTATTACTATTGTCACTGTTATGATTATTACTGTTATGATTATTATTAATGATTATTATTATCATTATTAATATTATCATTATTATTATCATTATTGTTATTATTATTATCATTAATAATATTATCATTATTATTATTATCATTATTATTATTATTATTATCACTATTATTATTATTATCACTATTAATATTATTATTATTATTATTATTATTATTATTAAGGATGTTCTTGGTCTCTTTTGGCCATTTTAACATATTTTAAATCAAATATTTCTGAATTCTGCTGAGCTGAGGTTCTCTCACTGTATTCAGATGATTTGTGTGTCTGTTTCTTTTTAATCTGAGATTATTTATTTAGCAGAAGCTTTCAAATAAAACGGATCACACGCAGGTCCGATAACACATCATGATTTTCATCTCGGCTGTTCCTCGGAATTTTCTTCGTCAGTGATTAAAGGATCTTTGGTATGTTTGTTTTTTTCCACAGAGACGTGTGTGTTCGCGTTCCTCGGACTTTCCATTTTCAGTTTCCCCCACAAGTTCGAGTTCTCCTTTGTCATCTGGTGCATCGTAAGTGAAGCTTAGCGTGATTCAGATCAGATCATGTGACTTCAGACCTCAAACCCAGTTCTTATAAACTGGAAATGTTTGAAACACAAACGAAAACTGAAGCTTATAAACTGTGTGTTACTGGAATGTTACTGGAACACATTGTGTTGAGTTGAATCGAGCCCTCAGGTTTTCTCGTGGTGTCTCCTGTGTTTTCAGTTTTTGGTGCTTCTCGGTCGAGCTGTGAACATTTTCCCCCTGTCCTTCTTCCTCAACTTCTTCAGAGACCACAAGATCACCCCAAAAATGATGTGCATCATGTGGTTCAGTGGTGAGAAACCGTTTCAGCTGTTTATTCAGATTATTCAGACTCTGAATGTCTGAGTTTGTTTTCCATCGTCTCTCTCGCTGTCTCCAGGCCTCCGGGGGGCGATCCCGTACGCTCTGAGCCTCCACCTCGGCCTGGAGCCCATCGAGAAGCGCCAACTGATCGGCACCACCACCATCGTCATCGTCCTTTTCACCATCCTGCTTCTGGGGGGCGGAACCATGCCGCTCATACGCATCATGGACATCGAGGACAGCCAATCACGACGCAGGAACAGGAAGGACATCAATCTGAGCAAGACGGAGAAGATGGTGAATCACAGTTTGCATTTTTTTTGTTGTGTTTGTATTTGTGCATTTTTAATTTGATGTCTGCAGCACATTCCAAAAAAAGTCAAAGCTATCACGGTCAGGTGTCCAAATACGAGGGTCAGTTCCCTTCCGATGCATTTATCCAGCATCGTAGCAACTTTTTAATGTTTAATGTAGCTACTGATGCGCCGCTGCTTTCACATCATCATCACGTGAAGATCTTCTTCCTCTTAAAGCTTCTTTGAGCTCCAAAAAGGTGCAAATCAGATGGAGCTGAATCCGGACTATAAGCGTCTCTCAGTCTCTCAGACACGAGTGATTACTCCTCCACCCTCACCGCTTATAACCACAATATAAAAGTGCTAAATAAGCTTATAATTCATGCCAGTTCCTCTCACTGCACATCAACAGTTTCATCCTAGTGTGTAACTCATCAGCTCGACTTCTGTTTCCTACAAATCCTTGTACTTTTCCTGGTGTTCCTCTGTTCCTGATCGTCTCCTCCTTTCTCAGGGCAACACCATCGAGTCGGAGCATCTCTCGGAGCTGACGGAGGAGGAGTACGAGGCCCAGATCGTACAGAGGCACGATCTGAAGGGCTTCCTGTGGCTGGATGCCAAATATCTCAATCCCTTCTTCACCCGGAGGCTCACGCAGGAGGTGAGGAGCATCGGCCAGCCCTGTTCTCTCTGCAGCACTAGTGTTAATATTATATTACATTATTATATTATATTATATTATAAAACTTACTGTTCTCTCCACAAACTAAACACCTGAGGTGCCACAGTGAGTCCCACAGATGCTAGATATCTAGATACCAGATCGGCAGCCAGACTCGAATTCAATGTGTTTACACACACACACACACACAGGTTGTGTTTTTTTACTATTTTATTTTTGCATTTTCTCCCTTTTTTTCCCAGTTTATTGTAGCCAATTACTGGAGACCCCAATGGTGTACCAGCATTCCTCCACTTCTGTACAGGTGCCTCGGGTACTAACCAGGGTCCTTACACAGCGTCCAAGACCCCGCCCCATGTTTTAGTCTGGCCTTTTCCCACTCAGCAAACTAGTGGTCAACACTGCCAGATGTGCCTGCTAGGAGGCGCCCTTGAGTTAACTCAAAACCCATGGTTTGGAATGAGCCGCCCAACAAGCTCATTGACGGGTGTCCACATACTTTTGGTCTTGTAAGCCTATATAGTGTACATTATTAGCACTGAAGCTTGTGTGTGTTGCTTCTGTGATGTTCAGGTTCACATGCACTGTGATTATTTCATCGGGGTTTTTATGTGGTTTGGGACGCAGCACTTTGTGTTCGTTTACACAAAAATTAGCTTGTTTTGTCGTGTCGAGAATTATTATTCATTTTATTTATTTATTTAATTATTTGGAGCACTTGGGTGGGGCTGTGGTAAAATACACTCGGCCCCTGTCTGTCGGCCGGTCGGGCGTCTACACAGACATGACAGGGTGCCTGTGTAGGGAACCTTAAGCAGAATCTTGTAATTGAGACCAGAACGTTTCCACTGACTGTCGTCCACTGCTGATCTTCACTGACCTGATCGATTCCCTCTGTGTCAGGACCTGCTGCACGGGCGCATCCAGATGAAGACTCTGACCAATAAATGGTACGAGGAGGTACGACAGGGTCCCTCCGGCTCCGAGGATGAGGACGATGAAGCCGAGCTGCTTTGAGCCTTTGTGATTCGGGCCGTTCTTTTTCCCGATCCTGGTGCATCCAGCTGGATGTGGGGAGTTCGCCCGGTTCCGGGTTCCTGCGAGCTTGTTAGCGCAGCGCTGGAGGAAGAACAATTCAGATGAAGGAGGAGAAGCAGGAAGATGAAGAAATCTTCGCTCTGCAGGTTTACAGCGTTTCTCATGAGGAGGTTTTGGTTTCTTTAATCTGAATTATAAATGCAGGAACGCTGAGCGCTCAGGTAACGGGTGTAGTTTTAATTATGGGTATTTATTTGGAATATGGTTCTGAGGGAAGGAGATTTTATATGCTAACATGCTAATATACGTTCTATTGTGCTAATAAGTGTAGCAACACACTGATTTAATCACAGCGGAGCGACTGAGAATGAATGTGATTATTACTGTTATTAAAATAATTAAACACAGGGGTGTCCTCCAACTGTGAGGGGACCCACATAGATTAATGAATTAATAAATCAGCTAATTTTACACTGTATTAATTAATACATTTAGTGAAATGTTGTTTTTTTCTTACCTGGCTGTATTAGTTTGGTTCTTCTTTGGTGTGGGGGTAATAATCTGGGACAGTGGTAAAACACACTAGCACACCAGTGCTGACATTGTGAGCTCTGCTAAAGGCAGGACGAGGATGGGCTGGTCTGAGGGTGGGAACGCCGTATGGATTCACCATAACTGATGCTGCTGCATGGAAATATTGGAGATCTGTGCAGGACTCTCTGTGCGTGATACAAATCTCCATATAAACCCGCCTGGTGCAGGTGAAAAGAAGCGGTCACTACAGTCAGGGCCCTCCTCAGTCTGTAGTGGACATCTGCAGCAGTATTTAATACTGAGTTAATCATGTGTGATGTGTAAACACTGACTCCCCTGCAGGTTGTATTTAAAATAATTCCACAATGAAGGAGGTTCATTTGAAGAAACTGTTTGAATAAAATCTGTTCAGCCTAAATGAAGTCGGAATGTTCTGTATGGACTGAATAATTCAGAATAAAATAATTTGTCTCATTTTATTATTTTATATTTTCATGAACATTTATTTAATGTCAGTGCAGGTTTCTCTGAGTAAATATAATGAAGCTGCTCTGAATGTGGAAGATTTTGCATCCAGGTTAAAAACTTCTCTTCTTTTCATTTGTCTATGATTGAGATCTCTCACTCTACTCTCACTGCACTACCATTTTATTATGTTATTATCTACTTTAATAGTGATTCTTTTAGCATATTGTTTCTGTTTATAAGCTAATTTCATGTTTTAATGCTGTTATTTCTCTCTGAATGGCCGCTGTATATGAAGTGTGGTAGTGTGGGCACATGGCCGCAAGGTGGCGCTCATGTACAATTTCTAATCCAGGCGCCCCCCTTTACCTTCAATATAAAACGGTGTAAAACAGCCTGTACTGTGAGGAAGATTGACGCATTAAACCCTGAAGATCCACCAGTTAATACAGTGACCCCAGCTGTGTGTGCAAAATCAAGGAAGCTACAACAGACTGTTCATCATTTGCTCATCACAGCTGCAACGATCACACAAAATAGAAAGCGAAATTAACCAATGCTAACCACCCTTATTAAAACATTTATACTTTTTGTTTAGTTGCTTTTTTACATGATATTTTAAAGCATACTGTTTTTTTTTTTCTTTTAGTTCAAGTTTGAAGTTTTATTTGTCACATACAGCTCATACATGATATAACTAGCAGTGAAATGCTGTTACAACTACCAGTTTACACCAGTACCAAATAACAAAGGTAAAAAAGAAAACATAATGTACAAAATAGAAATAACTTTTACAAAAAAAGCTTTTAGTTCCCATCTTGACATTTATTCTATTATTTACCAGTATAAGGAGTAGGGCTGTAACAATTCACCACAATACAGATGATAACCGATTAAAAAATTCCACGATTCAAATCGATCTGACATGTAAAATGAATCGATGTTCACTTTAGACAGCAGAGGGCGCTGGCGCTATACACCTCGCCTGGTTTATGTCACTGGAGCTACATGATTGGTTGCCAAATTCGGGGTTTTGTTCACCTTGTTGTACATGGGTCCACTCTTTTATACATAAATTCTCTGTCTATAATTTAATAAAAATAGTAGAAGGTATTAATATATTTTTGTCAATTATTACATAACAAGGCCAAAGCAAGTGCTCATAAAATTATTAAAATACTTGCAGCAGGCATTTTTATCTAAAACAAAAATGTGAAATCATGTACTGGTGAGAAATCAGAGACAATTTATACAACATCTGTTATTTTGTAAATAAAAAATAAATGTAAAAATCACTCAAAAAGTGAAACAGCTTTTACAGACTGTCTGTCTTGCATATCAGTTAAAACCACAAGTCTTTAAAACACTGTTAGAACTGTAGTCACTTTTCCTCCTACATCAAGGGTGTTCAAACTACGACTCCTGGGCCATTTGTGGCCCTTTACCCTTTCAGAAACGACCCGTAAGGTATTTTAGAAATTAAATGAAAGCTGTCCCACTGGTCTAAGGTCTAGAAAAGTAATTCCTACTTCTACATCTTAAATGCTCCACATCTCCTTTTCTCATAAACTGGTAACGACGTTACACCTACATTAATGTTCCTGAGCTTCATGGTAGAAACGAGTGCAGATTATAAAAATGATTTCAGAGGGAAGTGTGCATGTTTAATTAATCAGTAAACGGTTGATTTACCGACACAAAAAGATGTGTCATTTTTACCAACAGAACAGATCTATTACTGTTCTATTTACTTTATTGCACAATCCGTGGCCCGTCATTGCATTTGTTTCTAAATTCAGCCCCCAACAAGAACAGTTTGGACACCCCTGTCCTACATGGAGTTCAGTTTCCTCCTACACAAAAACGAGTTTTCTTAAACAGCATGATGAGCTTAAATAAAAAAAAATTCTGTGTATTCATTCATTTATTCATTTTTAATCAAACATTTCTTTTTATTCCTTTTCTAAACTTTTATTTGAATTTTTGTACTTGTGCCAGTTACTGTCCTACATGCAAGTGTGTTATTATTATTATTTATTATTGAATAAACAATACACTTCTATCACACTAGCTCACATACACGACAGGAAGTGTAAAACTCGCTGTAGTTTGAAGTTTAGTTTACTTTATTCTCATAGATTCAGCTCTCTTAGTTGTGATGATGGATTTGATTTTAGAGCTGAATCCAGATGTTTTTTATCTTCATCTGTAATGCTGCACAACTTCAACCTGCAGAGAAAAGAAAGAATAAAAACTAAAAATTATGCAGTCATTTTTGCAAAGATTTTTCCAAATAGTCAGTTTTAATCTACAAACCATAATCTGAAACACAAACATTTTGTCTGGGCACTGCTGGTCAAAAAGTTTTGTTAATTTTTAATTAATCAAAAGATGCACAATCACACACAAATTCACACACACGCACATGTACACACAATCACACACAATTAGTGTGTGTATGTGTGTATACACTGTGTGTGTACAGAGAAATGTGTGTGTTAGTGACTCACTTTACAGTCAGAATAGGGGCGGCACGGTGGCTAAGTGGGTAGCACTGTCGCCTCACAGCAAGAAGGTCCTGGGTTCGATCCCCAGGTGGGGCGGTCTGGGTCCTTTCTGTGTGGAGTTTGCATGTTCTCCCCGTGTCTGCGTGGGTTTTACTCCGGGAGCTCCGGTTTCCTCCCACAGTCCAAAAACATGCAAGTGAGGTGAATTGGAGACACTAAATTGTCCATTACTGTGTTCGATATAACCTTGTGAACTGATGAATCTTGTGTGAAGATAAACTACCGTTCCTGTCATGAGTGTAACCAAACAGTCAGAATAGGTTTGGAGTGTGTGTGTGTGTGTGTGTGTGTAACTCACTCTAGTTTCTCCAGTTTACAGTTTGGATGCTTCAGTAGATGTTGAAGTTTCTTCACTCCTGAATCTCCTGGTTGATTGTAGTTCAGGTTCAGCTCTCTCAGGTGTGATGATGGATTTAATATCAGAGCTGAAACCAGATCAGTAAAACCTGCAGCTGTAATACTGCAGCGCTCCAACCTGCAGAGAGAAAATTAGTAAATCAGTATAGAAACATCTACACACACACACACACATTATTATTAACCTCATTCAGTCTCAGTCTGTTTTTTCATCGGCTGTGAAAGCCAGGATTTTTTTATTTCTGTACCTTCATCTTATTTGTTCTTGGCTGATGTTGTGGTGCTTTTGAAACCCAGAGGTGGCATGACGCCCCTTTCAGGAGCAGACCCCAAAGAGCGATCTGCACCAGATCATTTTCGTACTATTTTGTTTACTCTTTGTTTCCCTTTGCTCCCAGTTTAGCATAGTCAGTTCATCTTCTGCTGCTGGAGACTGCATCAGAGGGTATTTTTCCCTTCTGACATGTGCGCAGCGACCGCTTATTCACCCACACCTTTGTTGAATTTGTGCATGAAACCCCATGCTCCTTTACTTTCTGTGCAGGTGCCTTGGGCTGCTAACAAGGTCCTTACACAGCATTGAAGACCACACCCACATTCAGTCCGGTCTTTTACCCAGCTGGCAGACTTAATGGCCGCAAGCATTGCCATAAATGCCCAATAGAGGGTGCCCAGCCGGCTGGTAGCAGAGCTGAGGTTTGAAGTTGGGAATTCAGACTCCACTGCTGGTGTACTAGCAGATTATCCCACCACGCCACCTGGGCGCCCGAATCCAGTTCATTTTTATTGCTGTTCTGAGCTTGTTCTGGTTCCCTCTGGTATTTTCTAAGAACTTGGTTGTTGGTTGTTGCAGGAAGTCGGAGCAGATTGTTATACTGAGACAATCAGTTTTCATTTCTACACTACAGTAAGTCCTTCACGTATCAACCCTTAGCCTGTAAATGTTATAAGAACCATTGAAGACCTAAGCAGCCATCTTTGGCAAGAGTCCTAGAGATCCTGAATGTTCATTCAGGTTAATTCAGTTTTTTATATCATTTTTACCACCACCTTATCCTACTCAAGATCACAGTTGGTCCAGTTCAACCAGAAACACTAAGCACAGGCAGGACAAGGTGTCAATCCATTGGGAGGCATTGTGTGTATGTGTGTGTGTGTGTGTGTGTGTGTGTGTGTGTTGTTCACAAATCACAAAATACAAGTTAAAGTCACAAGTCTGACTTAGAGAGGGGGGATAAAAAATAGTGTGAGTTACACACAGTGTGTGTGTATAGTGCGTGTGTGTGTGTGTGTGTACAGTGTGTGTGTGTGTGTGTGTGTGTGTGTGTGTGTGTGTGTGTGTGTGTGTGTGTGTGTAACTCACTCTAGTTTCTCCAGTTTACAGTTTGGATCCTTCAGTAGATCTTGAAGTTTCTTCACTCCTGAATCTCCTGGTTGATTGTAGTTCAGGTTCAGCTCTCTCAGGTGTGATGATGGATTTAATATCAGAGCTGAAACCAGATCAGTAAAACCTGCAGCTGTAATCCTGCACCATTCCAACCTGCAGAGAGAAAATCAATTCATCACCATAGAAACATCTACACACACTCACACACACACACTCACTCACTCACACACACTGACACACAGTTCTGAAACTGATCTATTTTCTTTAATACATTTCTTCATTTTATTATAATAATAATTTTGATTATTATTCTGATTATTATTTTTTATATTATAATTACAGATCTTGTTTTCGGGTTGTTGTTTGTATTCCACTCTGTTACAAATTTGTTTGTTACTAAGTACCGCAGTTCATTTTTATGAGAACTTGAGCATCACATTCTAGATGTGTGTATATGTGAATGGGATATTGTTGAAGACCTTCATAGATTTTGGCTAAACAGGCATCTTTAGCAGGAGTCCTACAGATCTGTGTGTGTGTGTGTCAGTATATGTGTGTGTGGTTCACAAGTCACAAAATACAAGTCCAGGTCAAGTCTGACCAATAAAAGATAAATTATTTGTTTATATTTATTTATGCTTTTTAATAATATGTATATTAAAGCAATAAGCCACCAGAGACGTGCGTTACTGCGATTTTATCACGGGGAAGGTTGTTTTGGCACGGCAGGAAGCGGAGTCCCTAAAACGTCTTTCCCCGTGATAAAATCATAGCAGTAACGCACGGTCTTGAGTGGCTTATTGCTTTTATAAAACGGCGGTCAACATAAAATATAATAAAATACAACAATGTTCAATAAATAAATGTTTTTATTTACAAAAACACTTACAAAAAGCATTCTTCTGCGACCCCAGGTAGTTCGTTAACAGTGTTGCTAGGCAACATGAGGGTGAACATAACATTCACTCTTTCTTTTCAGTGGCGTATTAATATGGAATGATGTGAGGTGGTCATAGGTGTGCGTTTATCGGGGATTTTACAACGGCTTCGAACGTGGCTCAGCCAATCAGATTTTAGGACCAGAACTATCCGTTTTATAAATACAATTATACACACACACACACACACACACACACACACACACACACACACAGTCACATACACACAATGTGTGTGTGTGTGTGTGTGTAACTCACTGTAGTTTCTCCAGTTTACAGTTTGGATGTTTCAGTAGATGTTGAAGTTTCTTCACTCCTGAATCTCCTGGTTGATTGTAGTTCAGGTTCAGCTCTCTCAGGTGTGATGATGGATTTAATATCAGAGCTGAAACCAGATCAGTAAAACCTGCAGCTGTAATCCTGCAGTCAGCCAACCTGCAGAGAGAAAATCAATTCATCACCATAGAAACATCTACACACACACACTCACACACAGTTCTGAAAATAAACTGTTTTCTTTTCAATTTCTTCATTTTTGTAATGATAATAATTCTGATTATCATTGTCATGATTATTATTATTATTATTGAGGTTGTTACTGTTATTGTTGTTGTTATTGTTGTTTGATTAATTGATTTCACTTAAAGTTTACTCGTCTTGTACTAAAACCGCTTGTGTTTCTGTCAGCTGTAAAAGCCGGGACTTTTTATCTTTTCTTGGGAACCTGGCTGATGTCGTGGTGCTTTTGGGACCCAACGGTGGCATGATGCTCCTTTTCTGATGCAGACTCCATTTAAGGATCAAGCCCAAGAGCGAATCCAGTTCATTTTTATTGCTGTTCTCAGCTTGTTCTGGTTCCCTCTGCTACTTGGTTGTTGCAGGCAGTCGGAGCAGATTATTATATTGAGACAACCAGTTTTCATTTCTACACTACAGTAAGTCCTCTACATATCAACCTTCAGCCTGTAAATTTTATTAGTACCAAATGTTCATGTTCATTTGTTTAAAAGCTGTTTAAATAAGTGCAAAATTCTAAACTGTGCTGGAATTTTAAATGTGGCAGCAGTGTGTCGGGTTAGTTTGTCCTTCTGACTGCTTGGTGGTGTACAGGATCCAAAAGTCATTCGTTTAAAGGCAGTGTGTCTGTGTGTACAGTGTGTGTGTGTTTGTGTGTGTGTGTGTGTGTGTGTGTGTGTGTGTGTGTGTTGTTCACAAGTCACAAAATACAAGTCCAAGTCAAGTCACAAGTCTTTAGACTACAGTCTAGACTCTAGATCAAGCAAGTAGCCATGACGTAAACACTGGGACGGAAGGATAAAAAATATTTGAAAATATACTAACATATGAAATAAACATTTTTTTTTTTACTTTGGGACAGTACACACACTTAACAGGGCGGCACGGTGGCTAAGTGGGTAGCACTGTCGCCTCACAGCAAGAAGGTCCTGGGTTCGATCCCCAGGTAGGGCGGTCTGGGTCCTTTCTGTGTGGAGTTTGCATGTTCTCCCCGTGTCTGCGTGGGTTTTACTCCGGGAGCTCCGGTTTCCTCCCACAGTCCAAAAACATGCAAGTGAGGTGAATTGGAGACACTGAATTGTCCATGACTGTGTTCGATATAACCTTGTGAACTGAATCTTATGTGAAGATACCAAAAGTGTAAAACATGACGTTAAAATCCTAATAAACAAACAAACAAACAAGCACACACTTAACCAATCACACACACAATTAAACACACTCACATTCACAAAATGTCACACACAAATTCACACACACAGTTACATACAGAATCACACACAACTCACTCTAGTTTCTCCAGTTTACAGTTTGGATGCTTCAGTAGATGTTGAAGTTCCTTCACTCCTGAATCTCCTGGTTGATTGTGGTTCAGGTTCAGCTCTCTCAGGTGTGATGATGGATTTAATATCAGAGCTGAAACCAGATCAGTAAAACCTGCAGCTGTAATACAGCAGCCCATCAACCTGCAGAGAGAAAATCAATTCATCACCATAGAAACATCTAAACACACACACACACACACACACACTGAAAATATTTGAAAATTTGCTAATACGACATAAATTATTTGTACAGTGGTACCTTGAAACTCAATGCTAATTGGTTCTGGGACTGGTGTTGACTTTAAAAGATGTTTCAAGGATTTTTTTCTGTTAATGCATCCATGGTCCCGTGGAACTGCAGATGTTTTAGACTCATGTAAAATAATGAGGTTGTTTTTGACACTTAAACACAAATATAATATAAACACACTGAAATACAATTACTAACAGTTAAACATCAGTAAAATACAACAAAAGCTGCACTTTAGTTTTACTTCTTTATTGTCTCCTTATGATTCTTAATCGTGGATGCTCACTCTTGGAATACCGTATTCTGCTCAGTACCAGCGCATTCACACAAAAAGTGACAAAATAACTTTATTTTAACTATTTTTGTATTGAATTTGTGTGTTTATATAGACTTACTGTAGTAAAACAGCGAGTGAGGAATGTGATTAGTGGAGGAACTTATGAGCAGTAATAATGAAGAGAAGTTTAGTGCTCCTGTCTCCTTCTTTTACTACATTAAACCACGTTAAGCTTTATTTTCAACTAGAAGCGTTTTAGACTCTGAGAGAAGCTGATCCTGATTCTCACCATTTCTCAGAAGCTCGAGCTATAACACAAGTTTAAAAGTGAAACAGGGAGGAAAATCGTGTACAGCTAAACACAGAGTGGATTTGATTGGGCAATTGTAGCCTAACAGTTAGAGTACTGGGCTAGTAAACAGAATGTTGCTAGTTCAAATTTACCACTGCCAGGTTGCCACTGTTGGGCTCTTGAGCAAGGTCCTTAACCCTCAATTGCTTAGACTGTATAATGTACAGTGTATCACAAAAGTGAGTACACCCCTCACATTTCTGCAGATATTTAAGTATATCTTTTCATGGGACAACACTGACAAAATGACACTTTGACACAATGAAAAGTAGTCTGTGTGCAGCTTATATAACAGTGTAAATTTATTCTTCCCTCAAAATAACTCAATATACAGCCATTAATGTCTAAACCACCAGCAACAAAAGTGAGTACACCCCTTAGTGAAAGTTCCTGAAGTGTCAATATTTTGTGTGGCCACCATTATTTCCCAGAACTGCCTTAACTCTCCTGGGCATGTAGTTTACCAGAGCTTCACAGGTTGCCACTGGAATGCTTTTCCACTCCTCCATGACGACATCACGGAGCTGGCGGATATTCGAGACTTTGCGCTCTTCCACCTTCCGCTTAAGGATGCCCCAAAGATGTTCTATTGGGTTTAGGTCTGGAGACATGCTTGGCCAGTCCATCACCTTTACCCTCAGCCTCTTCAATAAAGCAGTGGTCGTCTTAGAGGTGTGTTTGGGGTCATTATCATGCTGGAACACTGCCCTGCGACCCAGTTTCCGGAGGGAGGGGATCATGCTCTGCTTCAGTATTTCACAGTACATATTGGAGTTCATGTGTCCCTCAATGAAATGTAACTCCCCAACACCTGCTGCACTCATGCAGCCCCAGACCATGGCATTCCCACCACCATGCTTGACTGTAGGCATGACACACTTATCTTTGTACTCCTCACCTGATTGCCGCCACACATGCTTGAGACCATCTGAACCAAACAAATTAATCTTGGTCTCATCAGACCATAGGACATGGTTCCAGTAATCCATGTCCTTTGTTGACATGTCTTCAGCAAACTGTTTGCGGGCTTTCTTGTGTAGAGACTTCAGAAAAGGCTTCCTTCTGGGGTGACAGCCATGCAGACCAATTTGATGTAGTGTGCGGCGTTTGGTCTGAGCACTGACAGGCTGACCCCCCACCTTTTCAATCTCTGCAGCAATGCTGACAGCACTCCTGCACCTATCTATCAAAGACAGCAGTTAGATGTGACGCTGAGCACGTGCACTCAGCTTATTTGGACGACCAACGCGAGGTCTGTTCTGAGTGGACCCTGCTCTTTTAAAACGCTGGATGATCTTGGCCACTGTGCTGCAGCTCAGTTTCAGGGTGTTGGCAATCTTCTTGTAGCCTTGGCCATCTTCATGTAGCGCAACAATTCGTCTTTTAAGATCCTCAGAGAGTTCTTTGCCATGAGGTGCCATGTTGGAACTTTCAGTGACCAGTATGAGAGAGTGTGAGAGCTGTACTATTAAATTGAACACACCTGCTCCCTATGCACACCTGAGACCTAGTAACACTAACAAATCACATGACATTTTGGAGGAAAAATGACAAGCAGTGCTCAATTTGGACATTTAGGGGTGTAGTCTCTTAGGGGTGTACTCACTTTTGTTGCCGGTGGTTTAGACATTAATGGCTGTATATTGAGTTATTTTGAGGGAAGAATAAATTTACACTGTTATATAAGCTGCACACAGACTACTTTTTATTGTGTCAAAGTGTCATTTTGTCAGTGTTGTCCCATGAAAAGATATACTTAAATATCTGCAGAAATGTGAGGGGTGTACTCACTTTTGTGATACACTGTAAGTCGCTTTGGATAAAAGCATCTGCTAAATGCTGAAAATGTAAATGATTGTTATTTGTCTCGTTCGTATTCGCACTCTGATGACGTTTCACTGCACCGCTCAAGTAGAGCGCTGAACAAAGTGGCTGTTTATTGTTAATTTTAAATGAAATAAAATAATAAAATTAGGGCTGAACATGTCGAGTTTAAGGGTACAGATTTTTCCCCGAAGTGCGTCGAGTTTCAAATATTTCGGGTTTACGGGGGCATTGAGTTACGAGGTACCGCTGTATTTATTTATTAACACGTTTTGATCATGTGTATATAAGCATTTATACACACACACACACTTATAGTACACACATAGTACACACACATAAACAATCACACACACACACAGTAACACACACAATGTGTGTGTGTAACGCACTGTAGTGTCTTCAGTTTACAGTCTGGAAAGGTTTGGAGTGTGTTATAGTGTGTACGTTAGTGTGTGCGTTAGTGTGTGTGTGTGTGTGTGTGTGTATGTGTGTACAGAGAGTGTGTGTGTGTGTAACTCACTCTAGTTTCCTCAGTTTACAGTTGGAATCCTTTAGTAGACGACAGAGCTGCTTCACTCCTGAATCTCCTGGTTGATTGAGGTTCAGGTTCAGCTCTCTCAGGTGTGATGATGGATTTAATATCAGAGCTGAAACCAGATCAGTAAAACCTGCAGCTGTAATCCTGCAGCTCTCCAACCTGCAGAGAGAAAATCAGTTCATCACCATAGAAACACACACACACACACACACACACACACATCTACACACACACACACACTCACACAGTTCTGAAACTGAAATATTTTCTTCAATAAATTTCTTAATTATTATAGTAATAATAATTCTGATTATTATGGTCATAATTATTATTATTAAGGTTGTTGTTATCGTTGATTAATTCCACTCTGTTACAAACTGGTACGTTACTCAGTAAAAGTTCACTCGTCTTGTTCAGAAAAATGAAGGTACACTGTACTTCATAAAAAAGTTGGCTATAATTAAACATGGTACTAACAACAGTTGTAGTAATGATTATTTTAATTATATATAATAATTATAACTAACAACAATTGTAGTAATGATTATTTTAGATTAATATGGGTGGAAATGTCAGCAGCTTTTACCTAGTCAGAAGGAGTATTTTAAAGCTGTCATATTTATGCCCATCTTCGTTTGTGGATTACACTATAGCATGTATCTAAATTCAATTGGGGTGGGGGGGTATTTGGGTTGTATGATTTTGGCAGTGTTATTATGACACCTGCTGAAATCATACTGCCCCAAATAGAATCCTCCCTGTTGAACGTAGGTTTTAATACACAAAATACATGCCAAGACATGCTAGAAAAAAAATTAGATGTGATTCAGACTGTGCATTGCTGAGATCATGGGGGGAGTATGATGTTGGCAGGCGAATGGGAGTCGGATTTTGCCGGGAAGTGGGAATTCGGCACAACACCGTTCTCAGCTTGTTCTGGTTCCCTGTGATATTTTCTGAGAACTTGGTTGTTGCAGTTAGTCGGAGCAGATTATTATATTGAGACAACCAGTTTCATTTCTACACTACAGTAAGTCCTCTACATATCAACCTTCAGCCTGTAAATGTTATTAGTACCGAATGTTCACGTCAATTTGTTTAAAAGGTGTTTAAATGAGTGCAAAATTCTAAACTGTGCTGGAATTTTAAATGTGGCAGCAGTGTGTCGGGTTAGTTTGTCTTTCTGATGCTTGGTGGTGTACAGGATCCAAAAGTCATTCGTTTAAAGGCAGTGTGTCTGTGTGTGCAGTGTGTGTGTGTGTGTGTGTGTGTGTGTACAGTTTGTGTGTGTGTTAGTGTGTGTGTTAGTGTACAGTGTGTGTGTGTGTGTGTGTTAGTGTGTGTGTTAGTGTACAGTGTGTGTGTGTGTGTGTGTGTGTGTGTGTGTGTGTGTGTGTGTGTGTGTGTAACTCACTGTAGTTTCTCCAGTTTACAGTTTGGATCCTTCAGTAGATGTTGAAGTTTCTTCACTCCTGAATCTCCTGGTTGATTGTAGTTCAGGTTCAGCTCTCTCAGGTGTGATGATGGATTTAATATCAGAGCTGAAACCAGATCAGTAAAACCTGCAGCTGTAATACTGCAGCTCTCCAACCTGCAGAGAGAAAATCAATTCATCACCATAGAAACATCTACACACAAAACTTCCTCACACTGACACACAGTTCTGAAACTGATCTATTTTCTTTTATACATTTTTTTCATTATTATAATAATAATAATAATTCTGATCATTATTTTGAATTTATTGTTGTTATTGTTGTTTGATTAATTGATTTCACAAACGGGTACGTTACAAACTGGTACGTTACTCAGTACTTAAAAGTTCACTCATCTTGTACTGAAACCGTCTGTTTTTCTGTTAACTGTGAAAGCCGGGACTCTTTATCTTTTCTTGGGAACCTGGCTGATGCTGTGGTGTTTTTGGCCCCAGTGGTGGCATGATGCTTCTTTTCTGGAGTGTGTGTGTGTGTACGTGTGTGTAGCTCACTGTAGTGTTTGGAGTAGTTTGGAGTGTGTGTGTGTGTTTGTGTGTGTACAGAGAGTTGTACAATGTGTGTGTGTGTAGTGTGTTCACAGTGTGTGTGTGTGTGTGTGTGTGTGTATGCAGTCTGTCCCTGCATGAAGAAATCTCTCTATTACACAAAGAAAAAACTTAACATTTATTCTATGCAAAAAAGCCAGGCTACACTGCTTTGTTTTACTTGACACAGACATCACACTCAAGCTAGCCGGATGTGGTAATGCAAAACAAGAAAAGGGGCTGTGTCCTAAATCAGCAAACTAAAGTGTTTACACACAAATAAATACTCTAATTTTCACACTATTTGCCCTAAAGATAATGGAAAGACGTTATTTTTCAACAGTCAGTATAGACGAGATGCCAGTCAAGGCTGAAGTGTACGTGTAAGTGATGTGTGCGACTTAAGTGTCCATCTCTGGTGTCTGTGTGTGTTTGTATCTGTGTGTGTGTGTGTGTGTGTGTGTGTGTATGTGTGATAATTGATGATGATGATGTTACCCCAGTATCTCCAGGTTACAGTGTGGATCCTGCAGTCCAGCACAGAGCTTCTTCACTCCTGAATCCTGCAGGTTATTGTCATTCAGGTTCAGTTCTGTCAGTCTGGATGATTCTGAACTGAGAACTGAGGACAGAACTTCACAACTTTCATCTGTCAGATCACACTTATACAACCTGAAATAGAAACAATTTTTGTCAGCAGCCCAATTTACATGTTAAGCAAATGAAAATAAAAATATGAATTTGCTTCTCCTTTTCTTCTTTTGGATTTCTGTTAGGCCCATGTTTTTCAGTTTTTTAAACAAAATGGAGAAACACACGACACACACACTAAATTTTCTTTCTCCCCTTTATACAAAAGGAGACTTCTTAGATTGTTTCTTCTTAGATTTGTTTTTTCACAATAATTTTCTCTTTTCTTGCTTCCTCTTATCTTTAAAGAACTATTTACATTATGAGACCAAGGAAGTTATTCACAACTAATCCATAATCAAAGTGATTCTACCTCACACACCTTTACAAAATTAACAACTTATTAGTGTTTAGAATTCTATACATAAACAAGATTTTATATAAAACAAAGATTATTAAACATTTATAAAAATAAGTTTAATAATAATTATCTAAAAAGTGACTCACCAGAGTTTCTCCGCTTTACAGTTTGGATCCTTCAGTAGATCAGAAAGCAGCTTCACTCCTGGATCTCCAATGTGTTTCCATCTTAAATCCAAATTCTTTAGTTCTGAGAGGTCACAAAACCTGCAAAAGACACAAAAACACATTTTAAGCATTTAGTGTGTTAAACCTCTCGTGTACAGAAGCAGGGCAAAAGAAAGTTAATAACTCACTGTAATTTCTCCAGTTTACAGTTTGGATCCTTCAGTAGATCTTGAAGTTTCTTCACTCCTGAATCTCCTGGATGATTGTGGTTCAGGTTCAGCTCTCTCAGGTGTGATGATGGATTTAATATCAGAGCTGAAACCAGATCAGTAAAACCTGAACCTGTAATCCAGCACCATTCCAACCTGCAGAGAGAAAAAATTATCACAGTTCAATACATAAATCCAAAAATATAAACATTTAAAATATAACCTTTTATATGTTAAATTGCTTCTGAACTAAAAAAAAAATCTCAGTATAATTCATTCTTACATAAATGAAAGCAGCTTGATCCTAATAGTTACTAGACAACAGCAGTCAGACTCACCAGATACATTTGAAATAAACTAACATGAGATGGAAGCACTGGATGTGTGTGTGTGTGTGTGTGTGTGTGTGTGTGTGTGTCAGTGTGTGCAGGTGGAGGTGGAAATAGGGAAACCAAATTTATGTGCTAATTACTTCTGATGTATAAATCATTAGAGAATTATGAAGTCATAAAGCACATTTACCTGCTGCTAAAGCGGGCTATGATAATTAGCCCCACTCTTCCTGCTCTATGCTAATGTTCTACTGAATACTGATTCAAATTAGGAAAGCAATGGTACAGTTTCAAGTAATTTCTCCTGGTTTAATGCCACTAGCTGCATGTTTAAATTACACAAACATTATCTGCGTAAAACCAGAATTTAATGATGTAACTGAAGATTTGAGCTAGTTGCTAACATGTAAGCATATTACATTTACATACTTTGCACTAACTAGTGTCAGAATATTAGAAACAGCATTTGTTGTGCAACAAAGTACATACTCTTTATGTGTGTGGTTTAAAACAGACCTCAAAAAGTGGCTCCTGTGGTTTATTTTTATTATTTTCACATACTGCAGGTGAGCTCTGGAACTGTTCTATTAAATGAACAGAATAATAATGAAGGAAGATTACCTAAGCATTAACTATTAACTATTTTACCAGCTATAATAGTCAAAGATCCAACCTGAGTGGTCAGAAGCTTGTTGATGACTATCAAAAGTGAGCGATGGAGATAAAAAGAGCGAAGTATTTATTTATAAAGAGGTTTTAACTAAATATCAGGTGTAGCTATTTGTATATTTCTAAGCCAGAAAATAAAATCATACTTTTAACAACTGTAACAGTTTTGTTTGACAATGAAAAAGCTCATTCTGTTTCTGTTTTTACTGCTGCTTTTATCCTGGTCAGTGTGGTTCCAGTTCACCTGGAAACACTGGCCACATGGCAGGAATTTGCTGCACAGCATGATAATTTAAGACATTGATTCAAAGCAGCTACCAGCAGTGCATAAATTGTTTAGCATCCTGTGTAAAACAAGGTTTAACTATAAACTCACTCTAGTTTCTCCAGTATACAGTTTGGATCCTTCAGTAGATCTTGTATTTGCTTCATTCCTAAATCTCCTGGTTGATTGTAGTTCAGGTTCAGCTCTCTCAGGTGTGATGATGGATTTAATATCAGAGCTGAAACCAGATCAGTAAAACCTGCAGCTGTAATCCTGCACCAACCCAACCTGCAGAGAGAAAAATACAAGTACAAGAGAAATGTGTGACGGCAATTTTGTTCTATTTCTGTGACTTTTTGAACTGTTGTGGATCTTCTAGTGGGTCAAAACCATACATACATCAACTTTGGTGGTGTAGAACATTGTATAATGTTGTACCCAGGTCTCAGTGTTATTCTGCTACATAAACAAACTGTAACACTGCTGTAGAGAGCTCAGATGCATGTACAACAAAGTAACATCACCGAGTCCAGTTCCTGACATCATGACACCACAGAATGACAGAACATCTTTCCCACTGGTGTTTAAATCTGCCTTGGCATGTGGCTGGTTCAGAAGGAAATGTTTAGATACTGATGATGTGTAAACAGGTGACTTAGTAGTTAAGGAAAAAGGTGTTGAGAAAGAGTGAGAGACTGTTCAACAGGACCAAAGTGTCAAACACACAGAATTTGTTTGCTTGACTGGCCTGCCTGCAGTGCAGACCTGTTTCCTAATGAAAAATGTATGTATATTACGCACACAATCACACACAAACACATATAATCACACCCACCCACTCACAAACAATATTACACACACAATCACACACACTCACATACACACACTCACACACACACACACACACACACACACACACAATATTGTTACCTCAGTATCTCCAGGTTACAGTGTGGATTCCTCAGTCCAGCACAGAGCTTCTTCACTCCTGAATCCTGCAGGTTATTGTTATTCAGGATCAGTTCTGTCAGTCTGGATGATTCTGAACTGAGAACTGAGGACAGAGCTTCACAACTTTCATCTGTCAGATTACAGTAACTCAACCTGAAAAAGATCATACACCAGATTTTGTAGTGTAAATGCACGCAAACATACTGAATATAAATAAACTACTGGAAATTAATTCATAAACATAAAATCTTGTTTTTATGTTATTTATACCTGTTAGTTTCAAAATATTTTACTGCTATTTCTCAGAAAAAAAAACATGAATAATTTGCCAACCTTACTGTGATTACTGTACTGCAAACTCATACAAAAAGTAAAACTTGTTCCTGCGTTTGACATTACAGCCAATAAATAACATCATGTTAGTTCTAGTAAAAATACTCACGTTGCTTTTCTGGATGCTTTTATCACTGGCAGCATTCTTACAAGACATTCATCTGATCTGTTATATTCACTTAAATCAAACTCGTCCAGCTCCTCATCAGAGTTCAGCAACACAAACGCCAGAGCTGACCACTGAGCAGGAGAAAGACTGGCTCCACTGAGACCATGATCAGCTCTTCTGTTCAGGTAAGTTTGAATTTCCTGCACTAGAGAATGATCATTCATTTCATTCAGACAGTGGAACAGATTGATGGACTTCTCTGGAGAGAGATTCTCCTCGATCCTCTCCTTGATGTACCTCACTGTTTCCTCTTTTCTGTGAGTCCTGCTTCCTGTCTGTGGCAGAAGTTCTCGTAAGAGATTTTGATTGGATTCCAGTGAGAGACCCAGAAGGAAGCGAAGGAAAAGATCCAGGTGTCCATTATCACTCTGTAAGGCCTTGTTCACTGCACGCTTAAGGAAATCTGACATTGTTGATTTTGTAAAGAAACTGAAAAAACCTGTAGTTTGTTCCTGCAGCACATCAGTGTTGTTCAAGATAAAAGTTAGAAATGCATATAAAGCAGCAAGAAACTCCTGAACGCTCAGATGAACAAAGCTGAAGACTTTCCCCAAGTGCAGACCAAACTCCTCTCTGAAGATCTGGTTGCAGACTCCTGAGTACACTGACACATCAATCACATCGATGCCACACTCTCTTAGATCTTCCTCATAAAAGATCAGGTTTCCTTTTTCCAGCTGTTGGAAAGCCAGTTTTCCCAGAGCCTGAATAGTTCGTCTTGTACGTTCTGGATCAATTTCAGACTTTCTGTCGTATTTTTGGTTTCTGTGTTTAATCTGAAAGATCAGGAAGTGGGTGAACATTTGAGTCAGAGTTCTTGGCACCTCTAAACTCTCAGCTTCACTCAACATTCTCTCTAGAACAGAGGCTGAAATCCAGCAGAAAACCGGAATGTGACACATGATGTAGAGACTTCTTGATGACTTCATGTGTGTGATGATTCTGTTGGCCAGATTCTCATCACTGATCCTCTTCCTGAAGTATTCCTCCTTCTGAGGGTCACTAAATCCTCGTACCTCCGTTACCTGGTCTACACACTCAGGAGGGATCTGATTGGCTGCTGCTGGTCGAGTGGTTATCCAGAGAAGAGCAGAAGAAAGCAGGTTCCCCTTGATGAGGTTTGTTAGCAGCACATCTACTGAGGCTGATTCTGTTACATCAGACAAGATCACATTGTTCTGGAAATCTAGAGGAAGTCGACACTCATCCAGGCCGTCAAAGATAAACAAGATCTTAAAATTATACAAATGTTCTGGTTTTAAATTCATTGTTTGTGGGAAAAAGAAATGAAGAAGCTCCATCAGGCTGAACTTTTTCTCTTTCATCAGATTCAGCTCCCTGAAAGGAAGTGGAAACATGAAGGAAACATCCTGGTTTGCATTTCCTTCAGCCCAATCCAAAACAACCTTCTGTACAGAGACGGTTTTTCCAATTCCAGCAATTCCTTTAGTCAGCACAGTTCTGATGGATTCCTCCTTGAACAGATCGTTGCATTTGATGGGTTTCTCAGGTGTTCCTGATCTTCTGGATGCTGACTCGATCTGTCTCACCTCATGTTCATCATTAACATCTCCACTTTCTCCCTCTGTGATGTACAGATCGGTGTAGATCTCATTCAGAAGGCTTGTAGTTCCAAGCCCTGAGATTCCCTCATGAATTTTCTGAAATTTGTCCTTTAGTTTCCTTCTTAATTTTTTAGAAGCAAACGAAAACTCTAAAAAAGAGACATATTTTACTGATTAGTCTCAACAAATAAAATATTAAACGTCTGTGATTATCATTATGAACAAAAACACACGTGACCTTATTACCACTTGTTTCACTGTTCCACTTCCATTTAACTACTCTGGACAACAGCAATAAACTGAGCAGATGTTCCGATTATTTCTCAGAGGTAAATTAAATGTAAACGTTGTACAAATCTGCATATGTGTAGCATGACAGCAAGTCTTTTTACTCTTAAGTTACAACTATCCTGTAGATTTTTAATCTGTCAGCATTTGGATTTTTGCCCGCAAGTTTTTGCTCCCTTTTCAATTTTGTTCTATTTTCACAAATTTGTCCCATTTAAATGTTTTAAATCTCACAACAAAATGTAATACAATTTAATACAAACAAAGGCAACACAAGGTTTTAAATCATCCCATTTTTAAAGATAAAGATTTATTCCAAACATTTATCACCTATTTAAAAAAAGAAATTCAACCCGATTTATCATGACTTGCCACTTTTTTGGGTGAAAAGAGGGTAAAACACTTTATTTAAAAAAAATGGTAGGCCTGCCACTCATTAAAAAGTTCTGCATTGTTTACCACTTTCTACATTTGTGGATTATGGCTCTTACATGACTGTGCACAAAGACATGGCTTGATGAGTTTGGTGTGAAGAAACTCAACTGTTGAACACCTAAACTAGCATTAAAATATCCAAATGTTTGAAAAAGGAAAGAACTGGTGATATTACTTTTAAGAAGATTGTTAGCGAGATTAATCTGGTTCATGTTCTTCAGGATGTGCAGAGTGATCTTCAGCATCCCATCTCTGACATCACTCTGATCCTCCTTATCCTCCACCTCTCTCTCAAAACATGCTGGGTAATCTGGACTAAGTAACTTCTTAAACTTCTGTAACTCATTTTTCATCAGAACGATGAATTTCTTCTCCAGCTCCTGATAAACACACAAAACAGGAAAATACAAAAGTAATTAATTTCATCTTATTGTGAAGCACTAAAGCATCACACCACTGTTTGTGTCTCACAGCTGATACATGAGCTACTTCTCAGAATTGCGTGTATAGGTTTGTGTGTGTATAAATGGGGAAAACTGTAATGAGACACACACATGCACACATACCTGAAATATGATCAATAACTTATCTTCTCCTTTATTTGTTCCCTCTGACTTTTGCTTCATTTTGTCTGGTTCTCTTTGGGGAGTGCAGATAAACATGAAACACAATTAACACAAGTTACGAAAATAATACTCATTTATTATCATTACAATTATTATTATATTCATTTATTCTGAGGAACCTTTTTTATCCTAAGGGTGATGGTGGTTTGAAGCCTACCAGGAAACACTGTGGTTAGGGAAAAGTTCCACACACTCACACATTCATTCCCACCTTGGAGCAAATCCACCTTTTGCATGTGTTATAAAAGCTTAACTACACATTTTTTCCACTCATGTATTAAAGCTGTAAGCCAAACAGCTGATGTTAAAGACTTTTTGATTGTTGACCCCTAGCCAAACTGATTTAAATACTCCTTATAGTTTGGCACCAAATCTGTAAAGTCTCATATATTATTTTTTGAGATTTAGAAAATGCATAACATCTGGGATGTAATTTATTAATAGAACTACAGCATTGCCAGACGATTTTGCACATATCAGTTCTTTTTTCCATTCTCTAAATATTAAATTCTCTAAAAATCAAATTCCCTACATGATCCATACATGAAAACTATTGGTTCATCCACTGACCACTCACTCTTCATGGACACACAGCTGGATTCTGGTGAATCTGATCTTTCTCTGTTACATAAAGCTGTATAGAAGGCAGATGTTGGTGATATTACCAGTTCTTTATTCTATTCTTTTTGAATGTTTACAATCACATTCCCTACACGATCCATACCTAAAGTCTAATGGTTCATCCACTGACCACTCACTCTTCATGAACACACAGCTGGATTCTGGTGAATCTGATCTCTCTCTGTTATATAAAGACATACAGAAAGTAAACGTTAGTGACATTACCATTCCTCACGTACAGTTTACAGTTACATTCTCAACAATTCATACCCGAAGACTATTGGTTTGTCCATTGACTTGTCACTCTTCATGGACACACAGCTGGATTCTGGTGAATCTGATCTCTCTCTGTTATATAAAGACATACAGAAAGTAAACGTTAGTGACATTACCATTCCTCACGTACAGTTTACAGTCACATTCTCAACAATTCATACCCGAAGACTATTGGTTTGTCCATTGACTTGTCACTCTTCATGGACACACAGCTGGATTCTGGTGAATCTGATCTCTCTCTGTTATATAAAGACATACAGAAAGTAAACGTTAGTGACATTACCATTCCTCACGTACAGTTTACAGTCACATTCTCAACAATTCATACCCGAAGACTATTGGTTTGTCCATTGACTTGTCACTCTTCATGGACACACAGCTGGATTCTGGTGAATCTGATCTCTCTCTGTTATATAAAGACATACAGATGGAAAATGTTGATAATATAACCAGTTATTTATTTCCCCATTCTTTTTAATTGTTTACAATCACATTCCCGTCATAATCCGTACCCAAAGACTATTGGTTTGTCCATTGACTTGTCACTCTTCATGGACACACAGCTGGATTCTGGTGAATCTGGTCTCTCTTTCTGTAATATAAAGACATGTAGAAAGCAGATGTTACAAATAATTAGCTATTACATTTTACATGTTGGATTAGAGCTACAACCTAAGAACCGTTCATGTAGAGTGCATTGTACATAAATAAAATATCTCATATCAGCACTTCCTAGGCATTAAAATAATTACAAAATGAACATTATATTAATAGCTAAATAACACGAACAGATCTGCTTCTGATTGTGAACTTTATGAGAGCAAAAAGTGCAACAAAGTGAAAGAGATAGTCAACTGTCCTGCTTTATTATTTATAGTGTAGCGTCGGCACAGGCTTTACCCAGAAAGCCTTGCGGCAGTGGTGTCTAAGCTCACCGTAGCCGTGTATCCCGTTGTTGGGAGTGGGGTGGCTGCGGTGAGGGTTGGGTAAGTAGCTTATATGTTTGCCAGTTGTATGAATGTATGTGTGTATGAATGGGTGTCTGTCCCTAAACCACTGAATGAACTGCCAAAGGCAGCTCACTCGCGGCCCTGACGCTATCCTTCTTACTCGCCGGCGCCACAATATGTATATGTTTGTTATGTTGGTGTTTGTCTGTTTCAGGTCATAATAAACAGGTAAATATTTAAATAAAGTATTTAAGTATTTAATGTATAATGCACACGTCGTTATTATTACGCCATTATTATATTTAATGAGCCGATAATGAAGTAGAATACATGTACAAATATTAATATTTCTTATACCCAATGAACTATATATTAATCAGTCAAGTACAAACATTGACAAAATACATTGCATAAACCACAAACTGTCCTTCTTGTAATCTCTTACTCATAATGACACCGGTTAACTATTTTTTAAATAAATATATTAATTATTTGGTGCAATGATAAAAAAAATGTAATTGTATTTAAACAGCAGTTTTAATAAAGACCTACTTTGCTCATGTTGCAGTGAATAAAACAAATCTAGAACTTTAGTCTAAATTATACTTTATCTTCCAATCAGGTTTGAATCTTCGTCTGTTGATTCTTAACAGTAAAACATTTTACTCCTGATTGCATTTTTTAATCCTTAAACGTTTTTACTGAAAGCGAAACTAAACTGCGTCAGCGCACTTGCGGAAATATATAATGGCAGTGAGGGAGGGGTCAAAACTCATGTCTTAAAAACACACCAAAATAAAAGTTACATATACAGCAGTGATTTGTAGATTAAAAAACATACTTTATTAAAAACATAATTAATTAATTTACAAGAGTTTTTTATATTACATTTTTATATTACAATTTACATTATAAAATACATTTAATTTCTTTAACATTTTTTAAATTATCCATAATTAAAATGGTTGTAATCTGAAGCATGTTTAGCACTATTAAACGCAAGCTTTTTCAGAAGAAATTAATAGTGCCTTACTACTCTACTAGTGAATGTAAAGCCGTAGCCTAGTGGTTAGGGTACTGGACTAGCCTCACCAGTGCTAGGTTGCTGCTGTTGGGCCCTTGAGCAAGTCCCTTAACCCTCAATTGCTCAGACTGTATACAGTAACTGTAATGTAAGTCGCTTTGGATAAAAGCATCTGCTAAATGTAAAAAAATCAAGTACACACACACACACACACACATATATATATAGTGTTTAAAGACCCCACTGACTTATTACAACCCCTGGCAAAAATTATGGAATCACCACTCTTGGAAGATGTTCTGTCAATTGTTTAATTTTGTAGAAAAAAAAAAAATCACAGACATGCCACAAAACTATCATTTTTCTAAATGTCAACCTTCTGGCATTAAGAAACAATAAAAAAAAGAAACAAATATAATAGTTGTGGTCAGTCACAATTGCTTTTTTTAGATCAAGTAGAGGAAAAAAATATGGAATCACTCAAATCTGAGGAAAAAATTATGGAATCACTCTGTAATTTGCAGTTTAAAAACAAAACATCTGCAGCAGATTAGATTTGCTAATTATTCTTCAGTTTAAAAAGAGTGCTTACACCTCGGAGAGCTGTTGCACAAAGCAGATTGTCATGAATCATGGTTCCAACACAAGATATGTCAGTTGAAACAAATGAGAGGATTATAAAACTCCTTCAAGAAGATAAATCATTGTGGAATGTCGCAAAAGATGTTGGTTGTTCCCAGTAAGCTGTGTTTAAAATCTGGACCAAGTACAAACAAAATGGGAAGGTTGTAAAAGGGAAGCACTGGTAGACCAAGTAAGACATCAAAGCATCAAGATAGAAAACTTAAAGCAATATGTCTTGAAAACAGAAAATGCACAACAAAACAAATGAGAAACAAGTGGCCGGAAAGTGGAGTCAATGTCTGTGACTGAACTGTAAGAAATCACCTAAAAGAAATGGGATTTACATACAGAAAAGCCAAACAAAAGCCATCATTAACACCTAAAAAGAAAAGAACAAGGTTAAAATAGGCTAAAGAAAAGCAATCGTGGACTGTGGGTGACTGGATAAAAGTGATCTTCAGTGATGAATCGCGAATCTGCATTGGGCAAGGTGATGATGCTGGAACTTTTGTTTGGTGTCTGTCCAATGAAATTTATGAAGATAACTGCCTAAAGAAAACATGTTAATTTCCACAGTTGTTGATGATATGGGCCTGCATGTCGGGTAAAGGCACAGGGGAGATGGTCTTCAATAAATGCCAAAGTCCACATTGAAATTTTGGACGCTTTTCTTATTCCATCAGTTGAAAGGATGTTTGGTGATGATGACTTCATTTTTCAAGATGATAATGCCTCTTGCCATAGGGCAAAGGACGTGAAAACTTTCCTTCAAGAAAACATATAATGTCAATGGCATGGCCTGCAAATAGTCCGGATCTCAATCCATTTGAAAATCTCTGGTGGAAATTGAAGAAAATGGTCAATGACAAGGTTCCAACCTGCAAAGCTGATCTGGCAACAGCGAGAGACAGTTGAAGGCAGATTGATGAAGAATACTGTTTGTCATTAGTTAACTCCATGCCTCAGAGAGTTTAAACCATTATAAAAGCCAGAGGTGGTGCAACAAAGTAATAATGGTGCAGTGTTTTCTAATGATTGCATAATTTTTTCCTCAGATTTGAGTGATTCCATATTTTTTTCCTCTACTTGATCTAAAAAAAAGCAATTGTGACTGACCACAACTATTATATTTGTTTCTTTTTTTATTGTTTCTTAATGCCAGAGGGTTGACAGTTTGAGAAATGATAGTTTTGTGGCATGTCTGTGATTTTTTTTTTTTCTACAAAATTAAACAATTGAAAGAACATCTTCCAAGAGTGGTGATTCCATAATTTTTGCCAGGGGTTGTAGTCTGGTGTTTTCCCACCCAGCAGTCTGATGCAAGCACTGCGAATTGTACCCACTAGAGGGTGCCCAGCCGACCAGTAACAGACCAGTAAACTACCATGAGGCAAATAACAAACATCATACTTTTGTGTTACTTCTCAGAAGGTGGGTAATGTTAGGTGAAGCACAGTGATGCACTTTTAGTTTGCTGTTTAAATTAATGTTGTTTCGTCACTGCACTACTTTGTGTGATTTAGCATGTTCCATTTATTGGTGCTTTTAAACTTTAATTTTAGCAAAGTACAGATATATACCAGGCAACCCACTCCCACTGCACATACTGCTTTTCTTTTGTTTGTTTGTTTATTTGGATTTTAACATCATGTTTTACACTCTTTGGTTACATTCATGACAGACACACGGTAGTTACTCGTTACACAAGATTCATCACTTCTCAAGGTTATATTGAACACAGTCATGGACAATTTTGTGTCTCCAATTCACCTCACTTGCATGTCTTTGGATTGTGGGAGGAAACCGGAGCACCCGGGGTAAACCCACGCAGACACGGGGAGAACATGCAAACTCCACACAGAAAGGACCCGGACCGCCCCACCTGGGGATCGAACCCAGGACCTTCTTGCTGTGAGGCGACAGTGCTACCCACCGAGCCACTGAGCCGCCCCTGCTTTTTTTTAATCATCTGAATAACAAAAACAGCCAGACTTTAATTTAAGACGAATAAAAAGACAACACTTTATTAATCTGATGAATTTAGTAACAAAACACCATAAAACAAAGCACACTAAAAGAACTGAGCATAGCTGTACATATCTCTACTTGTTGTTTTGTTTGGAAATGATGGACATGAGATTCGGACTGAAATTAACAAAAGAAAATAACAAACCAGACACCGAATAACAAAACAACTACAATTAAGACCCCAAATAAAACTCCACTTCCCAGAGTTCTTAGCCTTGGGACTGGTCTTCCTCTCTCTTAAAGTGTAAGAAAAATCAAACCCAGAGATGAGACAGAGCAACCAAGTAGTATAGAAAGCACACACACACACACACACACTTGGAACAATAATAAATAATACAGACCAAAAAAATAAAATAATAAAAAAAGATTACTTTCATAAAACACCCAAAAACAAATCAAGCAAGGCAGGAAAAAGTGGGATAACTTAGCAAAAGAAAGAAATGAAGGCAGAAACACACGTTTACTAGCAAATAAAACACAATGTGATAGTTCTATTTAAAACAAAAACAAGCCCACATACAGCAGGAAAGTAAACATGAAGATTAAACATATAAAATAAAATAGCTCAAAACCTACAAAGAAACAGGGAGCCAGAAATCAGCAAAAATAAAAAAGCAAAAACAGAAAAGAATTTTATCAGCTGATTAAGACACATATAGAGATGAAGAAATGTGGCTCGAAATAATACAGATCTCACAAACGCATCTTCATTTCAGCTTCATATTTTATTACAGTTAAATGATCAAATGATTAAATATACAGTAAAGCAGACAGAAAAGAACCTGCAAAACTCAAACCCATCCGCTACTGAAGAACACACACAATAATTCAAACACAAAAATCCCACCCATCTCCACACCACCATCCCATCTCCTCCCCGTCCCTCTGTCTCGGCTCCATCAGCATGAAGGAAACTCGTCGTGAGATGATTTTTTGGCTTGTTCTGAGATTCGTTAGCGGTGCCACAGTTCCGTCTCACACGTCATTAAACCGAAACCCTGGTGATCAGACATTCACACTCACCAGCTCGTTATATCTACACGGATCAATGTCATTTCCAGTCTGGTGCAAAAGCTTGGACACCCAAAGCTTACTGTTAATCTTAAGAGTGAACATAATTTAACACACCATATACATGACGTACAGAGAGCACGAGTTCTATTTATTAGTTTAATTAAAGGAAGTTTAAAAAGATTTTTTTTTTTGCACATCCCACATCCGATATTTTTCCAATATTGTTATTCAGTAAATAAACAGTAATTGTGCATAAGTGTGCAGGCGGTTGTTTTTTACTGATAAAAAAAAACTAGAGTTTATCCAGGAGTGTTTAAACCTGTGCATATGACTGTTTATATATCAGATCTACACATCTGTATGAATAATAATAATAGTAATAATAGTAATAATAATAATAATAATAATAAGGATGCAGATAGAGAGAGAAATCCAGGCCGGAGCTGCAGTGTACTTGCATGTAGAAGCTGTAAAAATCAGACTAGTCCACAGAAAGTTCTGTTCCCGACTCCTAAAGTGTTAGCCAAATGAACTTCACCCCAAATGCTTGAGCGAGTAGAATCTGTTTAAACAAACCCTGGTTATTCTGTTTACTTAAGTCCTTATACGGAGGTGTTTTCTGTGGTTCGGTTCAGTATCCACCAGGCTGCAGTAGAAGGAAGTTCTGATCCAGCAGTGAAAGCCAGTCTGGATGTTCTGTGAGATTTTGGCTTGGTTACTGCGAGAACGGTAACATCCATTCAGAATCGATATCAGACGAGACTGGACACTCCACGCCTCACCTCACGAGCTCAGAATGTTATTAACATCATGTTATATTTAAAGATTAAGATGAATTTCATTATTTTGATTTGCAGAATTAGTAAAACTTACACACACAATCTTCTGCAAACATTTCCAAGTGAAAAGAAGTTCATCCAACTTTTGCGTAAGATTGTCCATCATGTTGTCGCTCATGCAGGGCGGCACGTCCCACTTAACACTCGCATCGACGTCTACCTTTACTTCACAGACACGTTTATGCAGAGCGACTTAAGGGCCTCACTCAGGAGCCTGACAATGGAAGTGGTGGGGCTGGAACCAGCAACCTTCCAATGAATAGTCCAGTACCTTAACCACTCAGCCACCACTGCCTTTTGGGGAAAGAAAACCAATCGCACGTGTTTATTTTACAGATTAAATCGAGATTTTATGCACATGAATGTGGTCGCTATGTTACGTCTGGCAATTTAGCATTAGTGACCGAAGCTCCAAACGATTCAGTTTCAGTGTGCTTACAATAAAAATTATTACTACCTTAAAATACTCAACAATTTTATTTTACCTGCCCAGAATTTTACATTGAAGCCCTTTTAAAATCTTGGGCAACGCTAAGCAGAGTCGTGACCCCAAGGTCGAGAACCTCCATCACAACTTATCATAACATAAAGTAGCGCAATCTAGTGTGATGACCGCCGAGTACGTCAAGCTGGCAGGCTGTCTGAGTGTTTACGTTAAGGTTCACTTCACTAGTAATGAATATTTCCATCCCATAATTCTACCATCACCAATTTCCACCCATTACCTAAAAGCCGAGTCTCCCGTGACGCACAACAACTAACAATATAATGAGTATGATGAGTGAGGGCCAACATATGCTTCCTCAGAAACATGCTCCTGCAAAGCCATTGGGAGGCTAAATTTGCTAATAAATACTAAAATAATAAATATCGCGCACGAGCATTTGGGGTAACGTGTCGTCCAAAACGTGGTATTTCTAAAGAAACTTGGTCCTACTCTGAATTTTTACCCCTCTGCATTAACAGGTACGTGTGACCTCTCATGACCCCGAAAGCTACACCTCTGTGACCGTGCACTGCCCATCGGGACTGCGAGATCGGACGCCGCCGTCCATCCGCTGCAGTCTGTGCCTCATCGAATCCTCGTCCTCGTCACCTTCCTCATCCTCCTCTTCGCTCGTCCCCGGTTCGGACTCGTAGCCCGACGCGTCGGGCGCGGCCGAATCTTCGTTTTCTTCGTCGTCCAGCTCCTGTTCGGTCTCTCCGGGTCGGGAGCGGCTGATGTTGAGCTGAGCGAAGGCCTGCGCCAGCTGAGGATGGACGTCTCCGTCTCCACCGGGCATGATGGGAGGACGGCTGGGAGGAAGGGCAAACGCGGGCTGAGAGCGAACGGCACTGGCGACGTCGGCTCCGTCTGCCGAATTCTCCCGCCTGAATTCTCCGTCTGCCGATTCGGCGACGAATTCTCCGTCTGCCGAATTTGCGACGAATTCTCCGTCTGCCGAATTCTGCGCCGAATCTGCGACCGACCGGACGGCGAGGCCCGGAGAAACCCGATCTCTGACTCGTTCTCTCAGACGTCTATCGGTCCGGACCTCTCTCTCGCCATCGCTCGTCACCCCAGCGACCGAATTTGGAGCTGAATCGGACGCTGCGGGGACGGGGAAGGCCGAGGAAACAGATCCAGATCCAGCTGCGATTTCCGGATCCAACCTCAATCCGGCCACACCCTTTTTGGGAACGTCCACGGCGTCGCGCTTCATCCTCCTGCGCCGGCCGTGCTCGTTGCGTCTGTACTGCACCATGTTCTCGAGGTCGGCTACGTACAGAAAGCCGGCGATGAGCATCTCGGCGCTCTTCTGGCCCTTGCCGTAGGCCTCTTCTAGTTCGCGGCTGGTGCGTTCGTCGTACTGCCACCACCCGTTGCGGCCTTCGTAGTACCAGGCGTGGCCGCCCAGGTTCTGCCCTCCTGTCGCCGTTGCCTTCAGCTCCTCTGGGGAAAGCAGAGTAGGACGATCCAGAAAGTCCTCGGGCACTTCCTGCCTACACAGGGCACAACGCTTGCTGTGCCAGGAAGCCCCCTTCACGCACAGGAAGCAGAAGACGTGGCCGCACTGAAGCCGCACCGGGTAGACGCAGCTCTGAAGGCAGATGGCACACTCCGGTACCGGGAGGGCAGGGGGAGGAGACGGGGAGGGGCTTCCACTGCCGTCTCTTACCGAGGACCCGCCCACTTTTTTACCCGAGGTCAGCCTATCCATGGAGTGATCGACCTCTTCACATCCAGCCATTCTGTAAGGAGAGGGCAGATACCGGTCAACAGGTCAGCGTCAACAAATATTTATCTTTAAAGAATTGTCTTGCTTAGTGCTTAATTCTGATTGGTCAGAGAGTACAGACATTTACATTTGAGACACTAAGCAGACGCTCTTATCCAGAGCGACTTATGCCTAAATCTCACTACACGATTTTTGATCTGATTTTCGCTCGGTGGCTGGTCGGCGCTAGATTTGCTCTGCGATCGAAACTCAGCTCTCAGTCGCTATGTGTGAACTACTCAACAACTCGATTCGAGCAGCTCCGAAGAGAGATTTCCAGTATGTCAGATATCTGGATCTAAGTTGCCTGACTGGCAACGAATGCCGTGTCGAACAGCCAACGAGAACGCAGGATACGGTGTGAGGGGAAACGCAGGAGAGGAGTGTAAACAGGTGGTACAGGGGCGTAATATAGTTTATATCAGAATACATCAGCACACACACACAAGTTTTACAGTATTTCTGACCTCATCGTTCTCTACAAAACACCCACGCTGCATTGCAAACGATATTTATTAACCTCCAACTCACTACAGAACAATCCAAGCTGTTCACGTTGCCAAATCCACTCAGATTCATTTATTTTTTCTCCTTGATTTTACGTTGCACATCAGCGCACAAACTTTGATCGCTCGCTACTTGTTGACGTGGTATCATTAAACCCCTCGTCACTTCTCACGTGTGTTTTCGTGACAGAACGTAGTTTGGGAGAGCAGAGAAGCTCGTCTGCGATTCCAGTTGGTGATAGATGGTGTAGTGTGTGACCCCCCATCACCCATCAGTCGTGTAGTGTGAAATACACACCGACCTGAAAGACTCCCGATTACAAGAGATCCAGTCGCGTAGTGTGAACTTGGCATTACAGAAGTGCCTCCACATATGATCAGATATGATAAAGTTATGATGGTCACGCTTGATGTGCTGCACATTTTCTATCAGTGCTGATCTGTTAAATCACCGCTGTTACTGTAATCCTGGTCCATCAATGTTGTCGATTCATCAATTTCAACATTTACATGATATTTAAATCTCGAGTGGAGCAACAATAAACTGTCAAGCTCCAAGGAACAGGTTTTGCAGCAGGGCCCTATATTCTGCATGGTGATGCGAAGCTCACTTGACTGTGGACAGTTTCACCCATGTTTCAGCACCATATTCATGGTAAATGTGTGTGTGTGTTTTGCTGAATTTGGTTGATAACGAAAAACATTTCAATAACTTTTATATAAATGTAAAATAAAGCCTTTTCACTGGTGTATTTGTGACTGTATGTTTGTATATGATGGATTGTGAGTGCAGGTGAAGCAGCTGATCACTCAAAACAATGTACAACACAAAGATACACAATTAGCTTAGCTTAACAAATAATACATCAACAACTTAATATACTACCCATAATTCTAACGCATTTATAAAACACACTCTATATATAATTACAGATGACCTGACTGATCAATTTTATTCGATTCTTCTGTTTTAAACATAAATAACTAACGCTGACAGGTTAACCAAACCTGCTTGTTTACAGGCCTTGGCTAGGCTAACTGCTTAAGCTAACGCTAACAACCCAACGCCTTATTGAAAACCTAAAACCGTTTTAAATGAAGAATCTGGATAGAATTATAGTCTAAAATATTACAATAATTTTTATGTTTCATTATTTCAGCTCACAACCGAGTTTTTAACCAGCTGTGCTAAATATCCGTTATCATCGTCTATGCTAACTAGCATAACCAGTTCGAAATTAATGTAACTCACCTGTCAAAATGCACAAAATGTTTCCCTTCGTTTAAGACCCGATTCCGTTCATCTGCTGATAAGCGAGCAAATGTTCATTTTCTTTTGAAAACTAAATGAATTATTTCTCGATGATAAAGATTTTAGGAAAGCTGCGATGTTTTCACTCTAGTGACACATTTGAAATTTGAATCTTCAACGAGTCGGTTCACACTGAACGACTCTGTAAAATGAATCATTGATTCAATTAGAAATGAAAACAGTGAGCTGGAAGTTCAGCTGATGGAAGGAAAAATGTAAAACACGTGTAAAATGAGCTTTATTCTGCAATGAGAGAAATGCTTTACCACATTCAGAAACATCCACATACCGACCTGAACTTTATAATGGTGTAGTTGATAAATCGACCTCTTTCGGTTACAAATGAACAACCATGTTATTGATGTACTGTATGTTATTGAGTACTGTGTATGAATAAGTGTCCCTGGTTTGAGTAACTTGCTCATTATTAACGCTCATGACATCATTTTACAGCATCAGGTTGTTAAAAATGTAATTAACAGTGATAAACACCCCCCTGTTGGAGGCATCACGTTTTCTATTTTATATGTTTTTACATGACCACACTTTTATTTTGATATTTCATTCACCTGCGTATTTACACACCTGAGTTTTGACCCACCCTCAATGTTCTTCCTGAATAAGAGCCCACTGATCCACTTTCAGCTAAAACCTCCAACATTTAAGGATTTAAAAGGTTCAATCAGGAGCAAAATGTTATTAAACCATTTGAAATACGTATAAAAATTACAACCTGATCGGAGTTTAAAGAAGAATTCACATCAAACTTCAAGTTTTGTTTCATCCACTACAAGATGAGCAAAGTAGGTCTTTATTAAAACTGCTGTTTAAAAAAAGTTTTCTAGTTATTGATCGGTGCATTGAATATAAAAATGACAGAATAATAGCAGCGTGTTTTTTTAAATTTACTACGATTTATTTTGAATCAAAACAGAACAGTAAATAATAAAACTCACTCAGTATTCGAGTTAATATTTTATTGAAATGTTTATTTATTAATTATAACGAGACACGGGCAGCATAATAAACATAATAAAGATATAAATATTAAAGCAGAAGTGTATCTGTAGTTTTACTTTCACTTTCTTGTAGCTTTATTGTTGCACGTTTTGTTCTCAACTTCTAAAAAAATCACAATAATCAACGACCAGAAGCGGATCTGTTCCCGTTTTTCAGCTTTTAAAATAATGCTATTTAATGGAACCATTTTACTGAACAAGAAGTGTTGATATGAGCTATTTTATTTATGTATAATAATCTTTATATGAACTACTCGGTTTGTAGCTCTGAACCCTGTATGATGAATTATTAATATTATTGAAAGCAGCTCTGCAGGATTCACCTCATGATGTTTTAATGGCGCATCTGCATCATATTTATCATGTAAAGTAAAACTACAATCACTATAAACCATATATACACGTTACATGTGGTTCCATCTGAGTCAGTTGTTTTATAACTGGACATGCACAACTTTTACTAAAGGTTAATTCATCTTTTTTTACAGCTGTACGATCAAACTCACATAATGTTAAGCATGACTCAAACAATCTTGAACATTCTGTCAAATACTTGATTTATGGGTAAATCATATTTCCAGTATCATCAATGTATTAATAAAGACATTGACTAATAAAGAGACAGTTCAATTTTATAACTACAAGTGAGTAATAGTAATACTGCTAA
Source organism: Trichomycterus rosablanca (assembly GCF_030014385.1). Taxonomy (NCBI): domain Eukaryota; kingdom Metazoa; phylum Chordata; class Actinopteri; order Siluriformes; family Trichomycteridae; genus Trichomycterus; species Trichomycterus rosablanca. The sequence continues at coordinate 1,144,140 of NC_086006.1, read as the reverse complement.
CATTTTATATGTCTTTATATAACAGAGAGAGAGATCAGACTCACCTGGATCCAGCTGTGTGTCCATGAAGAGTGATCGGTCAATGGATGAACCAATAGTCTTCAGGTACAGATTATGTAGGGAATGTGATTGTGAATATTTCAGAACAAATGAAAAAGAGATCTGTAAGTGAGGAATGGTAATGCAACCAGCATCTACTTTCTATATGTCTTTATATAACAGAGAGAGATCAGATTCACCAGAATCCAGCTGTGTCTCTATGAAGAGTGATCAGTCAATGGATGAACCTTCAGACTTTAGTGAGGGAGACATTTCTACTGAGCTCAGGTATGTATGTATATCTATCTTAAACCACATTCTATACATTGTTCCCAGAAAGAGAATTCTCACTATTGGAGTAAAATTCTATAAGCGTAATTTAGTAGCTATTTTGCTAATTTGGAACTCATCTGCTCTCCTCATTCACATGTGCACACTGATACAGGGAGTTTAGATACGTATAATGAAAATTATTGAAAGCTAACTGGCAATAATTAGAAGGAGTCGGGTAGTTAAACTTAAGAAAAGCTGGACTTAAAATGACTGATTTTTTTTTGTTGCCTTATTTGGAGAAATTGAAAAAGTGTTTTCGAACTAGTGATGGGTTTTAATTTTGATGCACTTTTGCTTGCTATAAATCAGTTTAGAAAAGGTTCAACAATCAAAACATTTTAAACATCAGCAGTTCTGCTTACAGCTTTGATACACAAGTGAAAAAATAATAAAGTATAGAGGAGCAGTATAACACATGCAGAGAGTGGAGAGTTTCTCAATATAAATATAAGTAAATATAATAATAATTGTAATGATAATAATATACATGAGTATAATTATTTACCTTGTGTTTATTGTGTTTCATTTTTATCTGCAGTCACCAAATTAAAAAAGACAAAACAGAGCAGAAGTTATCAACCATATTTCAGGTATGTGTGTGTGTGTGTGTGTGTGTGTGTGTGTGTGTGTGTGTGTGTGTCTCGTTACAGTTTTCCCTCATTTTAAATTGAACTATACACCCAATTCTGAAAATTGGAAGCGCATGAATTGACATGACTTTAAACAAAATGCAACAATTCAGTCATGTGTCCAAGTATAAAAGAGTTTTGGGATTAGCTCAAATGGAACACAGTGTACCTGTTACATTGTAAATCAGTTGGGGTTGGTTTAAGACACAATATACCTGTTGGTGTGGTCCACAGCTGGTTCACCAAGAACCCACATTTTGTTGTGCTGTACCTTCCACCATATTCCCACTTTCTAAATAAAACAGAGGAATGTTTCAGCATGGTGGTGGAAAGTGTACGAGTGCAGACCCCAGTACAGAGCCCAGTGTTGCTGTAATCACTCTCTGCAACATGCCAGCATTTATCAGCTGTGAGACACAAAGAAAGACATGATGCTTTAGTTCTTCACAATAACATTAAATTATTTCCTGTTTGGTGTGTTTATCAGGAGCTGGAGAAGAAATTCATCGTTCTGATGAAAAATGAGTTACAGAGGTTTAAGAAGTTACTTAGTCCAGATTACCCAGCATGCTCTGAGAGAGAGGTGAAGGATGAGGAGGATCAGAGTGATGTCAGAGATGGAGTGCTGAAGATCACACTGCACATCCTGAGGAACATGAACCAGAATAATCTTGCTCATAATCTACACTACAGTAAGAGCGCCGGTTCTCTCCTTTTCTAACAAAACACTTTAAGCCAGAACTTAGTAATGCTACATCATTAGCTGGTATCAGTTTGTTAGTCTGAGAAAGCCTGTTTGCAGTTGTAACTTAAGAGTAAAAAGACTTGTCGTCATGCTACACATATGCAGAATTGTACAATGTTTACATTTAATTTATTTCTGAGAAAAAATCAGAACGTCTGCTCAGTTTGTTGCTTTTATCCAGAACAGTAAAATGAAAATGGAACAGTCTAAAGTGAACAATAAAATCATGTGTGTTTTTGTTCATAATTATAATCATAGAGGTTTTAAAAATGCTTTATTTTTTTGTACATGAGTCTAATCAGTAAATCATTTCTCTTTATTAGAATGTTCTTTTACTTCAAAAAAATTTATACAGAAACTAAAGGACAAATTTCAGAAAATTCATGAGGGAACCTCAGGGCTTGGAACCACAACCCTTCTGAATGAGATCTACACTGATCTGTACATCACAGAGGGAGGAAGTGGAGATGTTAATGATGAACACGAGGTGAGACAGATTGAGTCAGCATCCAGAAGATCAGGAACACCTGAGAAACTCATCAAATGCAATGATCTGTTCAAGGAGGAATCCATCAGAACTGTGCTGACGAAAGGAATTGCTGGAATTGGAAAAACCGTCTCTGTACAGAAGGTTGTTTTGGATTGGGCTGAAGGAAATGCAAACCAGGATGTTTCCTTCATGTTTCCACTTCCTTTCAGGGAGCTGAATCTGATGAAAGAGAAAAAGTTCAGCCTGATGGAGCTTCTTCATTTCTTTTTCCCACAAACAATGAATTTAAAACCAGAACATTTGTATAATTTTAAGATCTTGTTTATCTGTGATGGTCTGGATGAGTGTCGACTTCCTCTAGATTTCCAGAACAATGTGATCTTGGCTGATGTAACAAAATCAGCCTCAGTAGATGTGCTCCTAACAAACCTCATCAAGGGGAACCTGCTTCCTTCTGCTCTTCTCTGGATAACCACTCGACCAGCAGCAGCCAATCAGATCCCTCCTGAGTGTGTAGACCAGGTAACGGAGGTACGAGGATTTAGTGACCCTCAGAAGGAGGAATACTTCAGGAAGAGGATCAGTGATGAGAATCTGGCCAACAGAATCATCACACACATGAAGTCATCAAGAAGTCTCTACATCATGTGTCACATTCCGGTCTTCTGCTGGATTTCAGCCTCTGTTCTAGAGAGAATGTTGAGTGAAGCTGAGAGTTTAGAGGTGCCAAGAACTCTGACGCAAATGTTCACCCACTTCCTGATCTTTCAGATTAAACACAGAAACCAAAAATACGACAGAAAGTCTGAAATTGATCCAGAACGTACAAGACGAACTATTCAGGCTCTGGGAAAACTGGCTTTCCAACAGCTGGAAAAAGGAAACCTGATCTTTTATGAGGAAGATCTAAGAGAGTGTGGCATCGATGTGATTGATGTGTCAGTGTACTCAGGAGTCTGCACCCAGATCTTCAGAGAGGAGTTTGGTCTGCACTTGGGGAAGGTCTTCAGCTTTGTTCATCTGAGCGTTCAGGAGTTTCTTGCTGCTTTATATGCATTTCTAACATTCATCTTGAACAACACTGATGTGCTGCAGGAGAAAACTACAGGTTTTTTCAGTTTCTTTACAAAATCAACAGTGAACAAGGCCTTACAGAGTGATAATGGACATTTGGATCTTTTCCTTCGCTTCCTTCTGGGTCTCTCACTGGAATCCAATCAAAATCTCTTACGAGAAATTCTGCCACAGACAGGAAGCAGGACTCACAGAAAAGAGGAAACCGTGAAGTACATCAAGGAGAAGATCGGGGAGAATCTCTCTCCAGAGAAGTCCATCAATCTGTTCCACTGTCTGAATGAAATGAATGATCATTCTCTAGTGCAGGAAGTTCAAACTTACCTGAACATAGGAGCTGGTCAAGGTCTCAGTGGAGTCAGTCTTTCTCCTGCTCAGTGGTCAGCTCTGGCATTTGTGTTGCTGAACTCTGATGAGGAGCTGGACGAGTTTGATTTAAGTAAATATAACAGATCAGATGAATGTCTTCTAAGAATGCTGCCAGTGATAAAAGCATCCAGAAAAGCAACGTGAGTGTTTATAATTAAACTAACATGATGTTACAATAAATGTTCTGATATATGGCAGGAGCATATTTAAAAATGTACATGTGTAAATAAAAATAACAGAAAACGGAAAACAGAAAAAACTTTTGGAATCTTATGAACTGATTAATTCCCAGCAATTTATGTATACAGTGTATCACAAAAGTGAGTACACCCCTCACATTTCTGCAAATATTTCATTATATCTTTTCATGGGACAACACTATAGACATGAAACTTGGATATAACTTAGAGTAGTCAGTGTACAGCTTGTATAGCAGTGTAGATTTACTGTCTTCTGAAAATAACTCAACACACAGCCATTAATGTCTAAATAGCTGGCAACATAAGTGAGTACACCCCACAGTGAACATGTCCAAATTGTGCCCAAATGTGTCGTTGTCCCTCCCTGGTGTCATGTGTCAAGGTCCCAGGTGTAAATGGGGAGCAGGGCTGTTAAATTTGGTGTTTTGGGTACAATTCTCTCATACTGGCCACTGGATATTCAACATGGCACCTCATGGCAAAGAACTTTCTGAGGATGTGAGAAATAGAATTGTTGCTCTCCACAAAGATGGCCTGGGCTATAAGAAGATTGCCAACACCCTGAAACTGAGCTACAGCATGGTGGCCAAGGTCATACAGCGGTTTTCCAGGACAGGTTCCACTCGGAACAGGCTTCGCCAGGGTCGACCAAAGAAGTTGAGTACACGTGTTCGGCGTCATATCCAGAGGTTGGCTTTAAAAAATAGACACATGAGTGCTGCCAGCATTGCTGCAGAGGTTGAAGACGTGGGAGGTCAGCCTGTCAGTGCTCAGACCATACACCGCTCACTGCATCAACTCGGTCTGCATGGTCGTCATCCCAGAAGGAAGCTGACGCACAAGAAAGCCCGCAAACAGTTTGCTGAAGCAGTCCAAGAACATGGATTACTGGAATGCCCTGTGGTCTGACGAGACCAAGATAAACTTGTTTGGCTCAGATGGTGTCCAGCATGTGTGGCGGCGCCCTGGTGAGAAGTACCAAGACAACTGTATCTTGCCTACAGTCAAGCATGGTGGTGGTAGCATCATGGTCTTGGGCTGCATGAGTGTTGCTGGCACTGGGGAGCTGCAGTTCATTGAGGGAAACATGAATTCCAACATGTACTGTGACATTCTGAAACAGAGCATGATCCCCTCCCTTCGAAAACTGGGCCTCATGGCAGTTTTCCAACAGGATAACGACCCCAAACACAACCTCCAAGATGACAACTGCCTTGCTGAGGAAGCTGAAGGTAAAGGTGATGGACTAAACCCAATTGAGCACCTGTGGCGCATCATCAAGTGGAAGGTGGAGGAGTTCAAAGTGTCTAACATCCACCAGCTCCGTGATGTCATCATGGAGGAGTGGAAGAGGATTCCAGTAGCAACCTGTGCAGCTCTGGTGAATTCCATGCCCAGGAGGGTTAAGGCAGTGCTGGATAATAATGGTGGTCACACAAAATATTGACACTTTGGGCACAATTTGGACATGTTCACTGTGGGGTGTACTCACTTATGTTGCAGCTATTTAGACATTAATGGCTGTGTGTTGAGTTATTTTCAGAAGACAGTAAATCTACACTGCTATACAAGCTGTACACTGACTACTCTAAGTTATATCCAAGTTTCATGTCTATAGTGTTGTCCCATGAAAAGATATAATGAAATATTTGCATAAATGTGAGGGGTGTACTCACTTTTGTGATACACTGTATTCAGTATGTTTTCTGTATTTACACTAGGGTTGGGCGGTATTGCCGATTTTCATACCGTCTTCAGGAAATACCGTGTGCGCGGGGGGGGGGGGGGGGGGGGGGGGGGGGGGGGGGTGTTAGTCGCGGACAAACTGTACAGTGTACACACTTGAGTGTAATTACAATATTTCAATGTTTTATTATAAAAAGATTTAACAATCTGAACGTCAAACATTGCTTATCTTATCTGATCTATAATAAATACGCAAGTATAAATGCATGTGTATCAATTACACTTTAACACAAACATTAACACATAACATTTTGGCATTGTAATCTCTCTCTGCCCACACAAAACAGAATAATAGCAGCTAAACACTTCAATATATTTCAAAAGTTAACTGCTTAGTTTATAGTTACAGATATTTCTTAAAAGTGTATGACCGTGTACGATTAGTTCTGCCTGTAATCCAGAATTAAGTTCTATACCGTAACAAAAAATATGAATGTAAATGTTCATGTTGCGATGACGGTGATGTAAAGTAATGTTAAAATAATTCAAAGTCCAAACATTTGAGTGGTTAACGAGAACGCTACTTTACATGTCGCACGAGCTCCGTGCAAAACACGAGAGCGGAAACGGTACAAATCCGATCTCTTCCCTACACACTCGCTCCCTACGCCCTATAGTGCACTTAACATTCTTAAAGGGCCAGACAATATATTTTATAATTCACATTACACGACAGGTGAGACGTTCTTTTTTCTTAATATAGCGCTTTTATTTAGGAATAAATAGTTCTTACATAGGCAGGAAAATCTATGGCAGACAAGAGTCAGAACAGCAGATTGGGCGTAACTTTATTATTACTGTTTGCTCCTTTTTCTCAACACTGAAGATATATTTAGTAAATAAGTACATGTCCGCGCATGCACGCGCTTGTGTTAATTTCCGCTTGAACTGATAAAAAATGTTGATTTTGAAAAATTAAAAGACGAGCCGTTTTCAGTTTCTGCTTGTTAGCTCACAGCTAACGCTAGCCAGTGTGGCTCTTCGCTCGTCTCTCTGTGTTATCACCTTACACCAGTGAGCACCCCACAGCCAATCAGCGAGCTCCAACCGCCTACCCCTCCCACCCCTCCCTCACTGTGGATGCGCGCATGTCCTAAAGTCTCAGTTTTCAAGGTAAACCTGAAGCAGAAATTTGGCGCTTCACATTTAAAAAATACCGTCATTATTTTTGAATACCGTCACCATTTTTAAATACTGCGGTATACCGTAATACCGTCATACCGCCCAACCCTAATTTTCACTAACACTACTGATGTTCAGTTGTTTCTGTTACATTATTGTTTCTATTTCAGGTTGTGTAAGTGTAATCTGACAGATGAAGGTTGTGAAGCTCTGTCCTCAGTTCTCAGTTCAGAATCATCCAGACTGACAGAACTGATCCTGAGTAACAATAACCTGCAGGATTCAGGAGTGAAGAAGCTCTGTGCTGGACTGAAGAATCCACACTGTAACCTGGAGATACTGGGGTAACAGTATTGTGTGTGTGATAGTGTCTTATTGTGTCTATGATTGTGAGATTTTATTTGTGTGTTGGGGGAGTGGGTGGGTGGACATGTAACATAGTTCTGATGTATTATTGTGGAGATACTGGGGTAACATCTTCTCTTTTCCACTGTGGATTTAAGTGTGTTTGTGGCTTCTCTGGTTTGGTACAAATTATCTAAAAAAGATATTTAATCTTTACTGACTCAAGAGTATTTTGAAACTGACCTAAATTTCAGCAGTTAATTATTAATTACCCAATAACAGTTCATTTGTTAATGATTGTATAAAGTCTGATTTCAGACTTTATTAATGCATAGGGTAACAAACAACAATTTGACTTGGTATTTAAGATGAACATTTAGGTCGTAGTATGTGAGGGATAGGAACTGGACTTCATGGTGATGTTACTTTGCTGTACATGCATCTGAGCTCTCTACACCAGTGTAACAGTTGTTTATGTAGCAGAAGAGCACTGAGACCTGGGTACAACAATATAGAATGTTTTACCAAAGTTGCTGTATGTGTAGTTTTGACCCAGTAGAAGATCCTCAATAGTTCAGAAAGTCACAGAAATAGAACTGAATTGCCGTCACACATTTCTCTTGTACTTTTGCATACAGCAGCTGGATGTGTGTTTTTCTGTGCAGGTTGGAGGGCTGCAGTATTACAGCTGCAGGTTTTACTGATCTGGTTTCAGCTCTGATATTAAATCCATCATCACACCTGAGAGAGCTGAACCTGAACCACAATCAACCAGGAGATTCAGGAGTGAAGAAACTTCAACATCTACTGAAAGATCCAAACTGTACACTGGAGAAACTACAGTGAGTTACTAGTTAAAGACTTCATGTTTTGCATCAGTGTTTTACATTACGATGCTGTCCAGAATATTCCTGCCATGAGCCCAGTGTTTCCAGGTGAACTGAAACCACGCTGACCAGGATAAAAGCAGCGGTAAAAACAGAAACAAAATAAGCTTTTTCTGTGACTGGATGACTTAAAAATATTCAAAAAGCTACACCCAACATTTGGTTAAATACCTCTTTATAAATAAATACCTAAATACCTCACTCCACAGCAGCCACTTTTTGAGGTCGGTTTTAAACCACATACATAAAGAGGATGTACTTTGTTGCACAACAAATGCCTTTTCTAATATTCTGACACGTTAGTATAAAGTATGCAAGTTAATATGTTAGCAATTTGCTAAAATCTTTAGTTACATCATTAAATTCTGGTTTTATGCAGATAATGTTTGTGTAAATCAAATATGCAGCTAGTGGCATTAAATCAGGGGTAATAACTTGAAACTGTACCATTGCTTTTCTAATTTGAATCAGTATCCAGTAAAACATTAGCACAGATCAAGCAGCAATGCTAATTAAAAGGCTAATTAGCCTAGCCTGCTAAATGTGCTTTATGACTTTATAATCCTCTAATGATTTATACATCAGAAGTAAATAGCACATAAATGTGTAGCTTATTTAGTTTTTATTATTTAATTATGTAAATGGGTTCCCTATTGCCACCTCCACACCAGAGATGGGGAGTCCAGCTTTTGGCGTAGTGATGAAGCTTCGCTCCCTACTTAAATGGTGGAATACCCTACGTAGTGCACTTCACAGTAACAGATAATCTGAATGGAACGCTCCTACAGAATCGGTGCTAATGGTTAAAAGAACCAGTCAGAGCTTCTGATTTTAATTGTTAGTAAGAAATGCTGTTATTTGCATTTATTTAGTTTGCAGCATCACACAGATGACGTGTTAATGAAACGCTTGATCGGTGCTTGAGGTTTTTTAATTAGAAGCACATTTACAAAATAACAGATTCTATTCCTAATGGGACACACGCTTATAACTTTAATAGCATCTGGAACAAGGTAAGGTAAGCAGCGGTTATGGATTTTTTGCTGTGTTTGGGATTTTGGCTGCTGTGCCGTGATTTGCAATGAAAACAAAACGTCAGTTTAAGCTTTTAACTGGTACCGAGGAAAGTAAAGGCACAATGTCTCTCAGAAGTATTTTGTGATTCTGATTGTTGTTCTGTATTGTAGTGAGTATTAGGATCAAGCTGCTTTCATTTATGTAAGAATAAATGGAACTGAGGGTTTTTAGTTCAGAAGCAATTTAACATATACAAGGTCATACATTTTTATAGTGTGTAGTTAACTTAAACATGAACTAAACTAATGCTGTGTTTTATCATTTATATACTGAACTGTAATATTTTTTTTTTATCTCTGCAGGTTGGAATGTTGCTGGATTACATGTTCAGGTTTTACTGATCTGGTTTCAGCTCTGATATTAAATCCATCATCACACCTGAGAGAGCTGAACCTGAACTACAATCAACCAGGAGATTCAGGAGTGAAGAAACTTCAACATCTACTGAAGGATCCAAACTGTAAACTGGAGAAACTAGAGTGAGTTTTTTACTTCCTGTTGATCTGCTTCTGTACACGAGAGGTTTAACACACTAAATGCTTAAAATGTGTTTTTGTCTTTTGTAGGTTTCGTGACCTTTTAGAACCAAAGAATTTAGATCTAAGATGGAAACACATTAGAGATTCAGGAGTGAAGCTGCTTTCTGATCTACTGAAGGATCCAAACTGTAAAGCGGAAAAAGTCTGGTGTGTCACTTTTTAGATAATTATTATTAAAATTACACACGTCATACCAGTGGCCCTTAACTTATTTTATGTTTAATAATCTGTGTTTTATATAATGTTTTATATAAAATCCTCTTTATGTATAAACGTCTTAATGCTAATAAGTTGTTAATTTCTTAAAGGTTCATGAGGTAGAATCAGTTTGATTATGGATTAGTTGTGAATAACTGCCTTGGTCTCATAATGTAAATAGTTCTTTAATGGTAAGAGGAAGCAAAAAAAGAGAAATGTTTTTTTTTTTAAAGAAACAACTTAAAAAGTCTCTCTCTGTATAAAGAAAGAAAAATGGAGGGATTGTGCTCATACGTGTGTCCATGCTTTTGTGTGTGTGTTTTTCCATTTTGTTTAAAGAACTGAAAAATGACAGATGTCCAAAAAGAAGAAAAGGCAAATTCATATTTATGTTTTATGTAAATTGAGCTGCTGACAAAACTGTTACACAATTTATTTAAATTCAAATAATTGTTATATTATTGTTTCTGTTTCAGGTTGTGTGAGGGTAACTGACAGATAAAAGTTGTGAAGTTCTGTCCTCAGTTCTCAGTTCAGAATCATCCAGACTGACAGAACTGATCCTGAGTAACAATAACCTGCAGGATTCAGGAGTGAAGAAGCTCTGTGCTGGACTGAAGAATCCACACTGTAACCTGGAGATACTGGGGTAAGATCAAACACACACACACACACACACCTATTTAACCACGTTTTAAACAAATGAACATGAACATTCGGTACTTATAACATTTCCAGGCTGAAGGTTGATCTGTAGAGGACTTACTGTAGTGTTGAAATAAAACTGGTTGTCTCAATATAACAATCTGCTCCTACTGCCTGCAACAACCAAGTTCTCAGAAAATATCAGAGGGAACCAGAACAAGCTGAGAACGTCAATAAAAATGAACTGGATTGGTGCAGATCGCTCTTGAGTTTGATTCTTAAATGGGGTCTGCTCCAGAAAAGGGGTGTCGTCACCTCTGGGTCCCAAAAGCACCACAACATCAGCCAGTTTCCCAAGAAGAGACAAAGAGTCCCAGCTTTTACAGAAAACGGACAGGAATGAGTGAACAAGATGAGTGATCTTATATATACCAAGTAACGCAGCAGTATTGTAGAATCAGTTAATCAACAACAACCTTAATAATATTAATAATAATGAAGAAAATTTATTTTAAAAAACAGATCAGTTTCAGAACTATGTCAGTGTGAGGAAGAGGAAGAAAGTTTTTTTCCTTCTGACTATGACTGTATATTAAACCTGTACATGGTGATGATTTTCTCTCTGCAGGTTGGCTGAATGCAGGATTACAGCTGCAGGTTTTACTGATCTGGTTTCAGCTCTGATATTAAATCCATCATCACACCTGAGAGAGCTGAACCTGAACCACAATCAACCAGGAAATTCAGGAGTGAAGAAACTTCAAGATCTACTGAAGCATCCAAACTGTAAACTGGAGAAACTACAGTGAGTTACACACACACACACACACCTCTGTACACACACACTGACAACATACACCTAAACACACACACCTACACACACATTGTGTGATTGTGTGTGTGTGGGTGTGTGTGTAGATGTTACTATGGTGATGAATTGATTTTCTCTCTGCAGGTTGGCTGACTGCAGTATTACAGCTGCAGGTTTTACTGATCTGGTTTCAGCTCTGATATTAAATCCATCATCACACCTGAGAGAGCTGAACCTGAACTACAATCAACCAGGAGATTCAGGAGTGAAGAAACTTCAACATCTACTGAAGGATCCAAACTGTAAACTGGAGAAACTAGAGTGAGTTACACACACACACACACACACACACACACACACACACACACACACTGTTTGATGTTTTTTTCCGACTATGACACTATATTGAAGCTGTACGTGGTGATGAATTGATTTTCTCTCTGCAGGTTGGCTGGCTGCAGTATTACAGCTGCAGGTTTTACTGATCTGGTTTCAGCTCTGATATTAAATCCATCATCACACCTGAGAGAGCTGAACCTGAACCTCAATGAACCAGGAGATTCAGGAGTGAAGAAACTTCAAGATCTACTGAAGGATCCAAACTGTAAACTGGAGAAACTAGAGTGAGTTATTTGCTTTAATTTGAGACGTTCTTGAGTTTGTGTATGTTGTAACACAGCTGCTTTTGTTATTTTGTTATTTTGTCTGATTTTTGTTAAAAACGATCTCACCCACAAAACAGCTCAAACAATGAGACCTTCAAAAATATAAAAATAGGGCCTCTCAGGTGGCACAGCGGTAAAGTATGCTAGCGCACCAGAGTTGGGGTTTTGAATACATCGTATTGAATCTCAGCTCTGCCTTCCGACTGGGCTGGGCAGCTGCATAAACAACGATTGGCTGTTGATCATAGGTTTAGGGTAAAGTTGGATCATAAATCCTCAAACTGGTGCAACTGCGGTCCTTGCTGGCTGACCTGCACAGGGCTTACACAGTGCCGATTGGTGTATGAACAAGACTCGTGAAAAATGCAGTCTGTACTGCCTGTACATGCTGGAGGGGGCGCATGTCAGTTGAGAGGCATCCTCAGTCAGCGGTGAAGGGTCCTATCAGTATAGAGGAGCAATCAGGGTAATTGGACACGACTGGATTAGGGGAGAAAAGTAAAAAAAAAATATATATATATATAAAAATAAAATTCTGTCCCCAGCTTTAATGCTTAATATGAAATCAGACCATGACAGTGATCTGATTATTGGGTTAAAATGCATCTCAGAGATCTGATTATTGGGTTTCCACGCACCTCCATATTTGGAATTATGATCCACCTACAGAGAATATTATTACACCACAAATAAAATCTCAGATAAATTAATTGCAGTGTTGTTCTACTAACTGATAAACACACAAAACCTCGTTCACAGTCAGTAGTTATTTTATCAGTCACACATACAAAACCTTTACACGTTATACTGCAAATACCCACTAACACACAGATGGTGTATGTGAAGTGATGGTCCAAGTATGCATGATGATGTATTTACTGATTGTGTGTATTCAGACAATGTTTTATTTTCATCTTTTTACCACCACTTTATCCTAGTCAGGGTTGCGGTGGGTCCAGTTTCCCCGGAATCATTCAACTGACAGACAAAATTACACTGAATGTGTTATTAAATTGAAATAATTCTGTTCTCAGTTCAGAATCATATAATAAGTTCTCAGTTCAGAATCATCCAGACTGACAGAACTGATCCTGAGTAACAATAACCTGCAGGATTCAGGAGTGAAGAAGCTCTGTGCTGGACTGAGGAATCCACACTGTAACCTGAAGATACTGAGGTAAGATCACAGATAAACGTTTCTAACTGATAAAACATTGCTTTTATTTTTCATACTAATAGTGTGTTATGTCTACAAACCCAATTACAAAATTGATGGGACAGTAGGTAAATGCTTAAAAATGGAAAGCAGTAATGTACAGGTATGTAATTAAATCAGCACAAAGAGGAGATGTTCAATATTTTACCTTATTCACTTTACTGATTGTTCATAAATGGTTTCCAAAAAAAAGTTTGGACAAAGGCAATATAAGACTGGAAAGTTGTAATGATGAAAAATGTCTGTTTTTGGAACTTACCATTGGAGACCAGGTAATTTTATGTTGATTAGGTGTAAAAGGAGCATCTTTTGAGCAAGGACTGGTTTAGGTTCACCAAAACTTCATGAACAAATTAAGAACAATCTTCATTAAATGCAATTTAAATTGGTTTGTAGATTATATCTGACTATCTGCCTAAATGTTTTCATAATATATTTATATTTTTACTATATGTTGCCAGAAAAAGTGTTTATTCTCCTTTTTCTCTGCAGGTTACAACACTGTAATATTACAGATGTAGGCAGACAGTATCTGGATTCAGCTCTGAAATCAAATCCATCATTACGACTAAAACTGAATCTGTGAGACTAAAGTAACAGAAAGAATAAACTGTGAACAGCAGTGAGATGATTGAATGTGAAGCCCAGGCTTGAGGTCAAGCCACTGGAGTTGCACACTAAACTGGTCAAACCATGTTATCATGGACTTTGTCAGTCATGTCGGAACAAATCGTTGCCCGAAGTTGGATATAATTTATTTTATACACCTGTTAGCGACGTGTGTGTCTGTAACAATTAATAATTAGGACGGGTGTTTTATGAACACAACAGGAGACCATCACCTCACTCACCGCTGCATTAAAAGCTGAAGCTGATCATGGGTGCAGCAGGGACATTGAAGTGTTGGTGTTCCTCTGTTGGCTGGCACATGCAGCATCTTATCGTGTCATCTCACGAGCCTTCGCCATACCCAAATCGTATGACATTGTGCACAGAATGAGTAGGGCTGTCAGAGGGCTAGTCAGGAGGATCATCACCCTACCAACTGGTGATGAACTAGTGTGTAGGAGCTGGGTTTGCCCACATGGCCGGGTCCGGATGTTTTAGAGTGGCAGTTGGTGCTATTGATGGGTGCCACATTCGGATTAAACCCCCATCTGCCAATGCACAGTGCTACCTAAACATGAAGCTGTTCCACTCAATACAGCTTCAAGCCATCTGTGACCTCGGAGAAGTTCAGAGACATTTTTGTTGGATATCCAGGGTCGGTTCATGATGCAAGGGTACTAAAGAACAGCCCTGTATATAAAGAGGGGTTATACCCACCTGCAGGACGATACTTTCTTGGGGATCCCTGCATTAATACACCCAGCCGGCTCCTGACCTATCGAGAGCCTGTGCAGATCCCTGTACAGGCTCGTTTAACAGCAAACTGTCCAAGGCCAGGAATGTGGTGGAAAGAGCTTTTGGAATGATGAAGACAATATGGCGCTCCATTTTCTACAAAGCCCTTGAGGTGAGCCCTGTCTTCGCCCCGGAGGTTGTGGCATGCTGTGCGGTGCTCCACAACCTCTGTATCGCTCATGGAGACATCACTGAGCCAGATTTAACGAAGGTGGATGTTGACCAACCAGGACCTGTAATTAATGACATTACATCAGGTGAAGATGGAAGAAAGAATCTGGCTGCAGCCGTCTCAGCACCACAGCACAGAATACCAGCTCTTTATGAGCATGATTATATTTAGAAAAAATTTTTAATAGGTTCATGTTGTTTGTTTTTACATTTTGTTTTACAGTGCTTGATTGTCTCTTGACATTAAGTTTATTAATTATTTAAAAGTGAAACTTCCTTAGCATAATGTTCAAGTTTTTGCATATTTTTTTTATTATAGTTCCCAATTTTTACACTTTTTCTATTTTTATTTAAGGTTAAATAAAAAAAATGCCTTTCATTATTTGCCAATGCATGTTCTTTCTCACAACATGCAATAATACTACGAGACTTTTGGATTTTTTGACTTCCTATCTCTCTCTTTCCTCCCTCTTTCCTCCCTCTTTCTTGCTTCCTGGTCTCTCCTCTCCTCTCGCACCTCTCGCTCTCTCTTCTCCTCTCATTCTATTCTTTCCCTTTCTCTTCTTTCCTCTCTCTCCTCAGCCTCTCTCCATCTTCTCTCCTCTTTCTATCACCCTCTCATTTCCCCTTTCTTCCATCTCCCTCAGATACACAATTAAATCTGTCTCCCCTCGTCTCTTTTTGGCTGGGGTTTCCATGCTTCTCGAGGATGGTGAAGCTTCAGCAGCATCCTGGCCAGATGAGGAAATAAGGGTCAGTGGGCTAATCAATGGCCTCCCACCTACTGCTTCATCCATCTCAGTGTACCATATCCAGAATGCTGCTGTTGCTTCACCACTCTCTGTACTCACCCCAGTAGGTGGACACTTAAGTTCCTACAAGATTCATGAACACAGTACAAGGACATTAACTTGTATTACAAATCTTTTCTGATGTATTTACTGAAGATCCTATCAACAAATGAAGCTTACTTTGTATTTTTGCATGAGTGGGAGTCACTTTCCCCTGCAACTGGTTCTCCAACACAAAGGTTCTACAACATAATGCACATAACAGTTATTAATGTATAGAGCATACACTGCTTCAAGTTTTTAATGTTTTGAAAAAGACTGTAAAAGTTGAATACTAAAACTTTGTCATTAATAGTATGCATAAGATGTTACACAAATTTTGTGTTACGTCAAACAAACAGTTACTCAAACCCTCAAACCGCTGCATTTCGTTTTCCAATGAAGGGGACGTGGTGGGCCACTCTCCACCGATAAGCATTTAAGTGTCTTCATCAAACCCTGCAATATCAAACTTTAGTTTTAAAAGGGATGGCTAATGTGACGTGTAGCAACATTACAACAATCATGAATATTTAGCCTCAACAACCCCAAAGCTAGATATGTTTACCTTCCTAAGGATAGTTTGGCCTATCGCTAGCATTACAGATAAAATAAAATGAATCTATAGATAGATAGACACTTTATTAATCCCATAGGGAGGGTCAGTTATTACAGCAGCTCAATATATATTAAAGCAAAGTATTAAAATATGCAAGTATTAAAATACAAAAGTATTAAGTACACAAGTAATGTGCAACACTATGTAGATAAATAAATAGAATAAAAAGTAGTATATCCATTTTATTGTCCTACCAGAAGAACTAGATGTAAACTAAATGAACATGGATGTAAATCTACCAGCACCGACGTTAATCCTGAATATTTAACCTAGCACATGTTTAACCTTTGCGTTATCCGATTATATTTCTTAATTATACAACAATTAGCTGTTTTATAAACTCACAGGTAACGTGGATAACAATTTTTAAATCAGACTAAATTAATTATTTTCCGTAAAGCTGCTGATCATAACGTGATTCCACATGACTTGACTGATTAGTTTTATTCGATTCTTAAGTTTTAAACATAAATAACAAAAGCTGCTGATAAATGAGCAAATGTTCATTTTCTTTTAAAAACTAAATGAATTATTTCTCAATGATAAAAGATTTTAGGAAAGCTGCGATGTTTTCACTCTAGTGACACATTTGAAATTTGAATCTTCAACGAGTCGGTTCACACTGAACGACTCTGTAAAATGAATCATTGATTCTATTAGAAATGAAAACAGTGAGCTGGAAGTTCAGTGGATGAAAAGATAAATGTAAAATACTTAAAAATGAGCTTTATTCTGCAATGAGAGAAATGCTTTACCACATTCAGAAACATCCACATACCAACCTGAATTTTAAATGTTATTGACGTACACTGGAACTTTATAATGGTGTGATAAGTCGACCTCTTCATACAAATGAACAACCATGTTATTGATGTACTTTGTATGTTATTGATGTACTGTGTATGAATTAGTGTCCCTGGTTTGAGTAACTTGCTCGTTTGTAAGGTCACTATTAACGCTCATTACATAAGTTTACAGCATCAGGTTGTTAAAAATGTCATTAACAGTGATAAACACCCCCCTGTTGGAGGCAACACGTTTTCTATTTTATATGTTTTTACATGACCCCACTTTTATTTTGCTCTGGTTCAGTTTTGACCCCACCCTCAATGTTCTTCTTGAATTAAGAGCCCACTGATCCACTTTCAGCTAAAACCTCCAACATTTAAGGATTTAAAAGGTCCAATCAGGAGGAAAATCTTATTAAACAATTTGAAATACGTATAAAAATTACAACCTGAGTTTAAAGAAGAATTCACATCAAACTTCAAGTTTTGTTTCATCCACTACAAGATGAGCAAAGTAGGTCTTTATTAAAACTGCTGTTTAAGAAATTATACATTTTATTATTGTACAAAATATTTGTAGAATTAGTTACACTTGTGTTGTTATAAATAAGAGATGACAAGAAGGACAAACAGTGTTGGTATGTTGTTGTTATCTGTACTTAATTATATCTATCTGTAGTTCATTACTTATAATAATTGTATAATTTATATTATTATTTATAAGAATGTTATAATTTATAAATGTATTGTAGTTATTGATCGGTGCATTGAATATAAAAATGACAGAATAATAGCAGCGTGGACTTGGCATGATGGCGTGACCGCGGAGAACATGTTAAAATTTACTACGATTTATTTTGAATCAAAACATTAAATAATAAAACTCACTCAGTATTCGGGTCAATATTTTATTGAAATGTTTACTTATTAATTTTTACGAGACACGGGCAGCATAATAAAGATAATAAAGATATAAATAATAAAGCAGAAGTGTATCTCTACTTTTACTTTCACTTTCTTGTAGCTTTGCTGACGCACTTTTTGTTCTCAACCTTCTAATAAAATCACAATAATCAGAAGCGGATCTGTTCGCGTTTTTCAGCTTTTAAAATAATGCTATTTAATGGAACCATTTTACTCAACAAGAAGTGCTGATATGAGCTATTTTATTTATGTATAATAATCTTTATATGAATTACTCGGTTTGTAGCTCTGAACCCTGTATGGTGAATTATTGATATTATTGAAAGCAGCTCTGCAGGATTCACCTCATGATGTTTTAATAACGTCTCTGTATCATATTTATCATGTAAAGTAAAACTACAATCACTATAAACCATACATACACATTACAGGTGGTTCCATCTGAGCCGTTTGTTTTATAACTGGACATGCACAACTTTTACTAAAGGTTAATTCATCTTTTTCACAGCTGTACAATCAAACTCACACAATGTTAAGCAGGCCTCAAACAATCTTGAACATTCTGTCAAATGCTTGATTTATGGGTAAATTATATTTCCAGTATCATCAATGTATTAATAAAGACATTGACTAATAAAGAGACAGTTCAATTTTATAACTACAAGTGAGTGATAGTAATACTACTAATATTCTATACATGTCTTTATATTACAGAGAAAGAGATCAGATTCACCAGAATCCAGCTGTGTGTCCATGAAGAGTGATCAATCAATGGATAAACGAATAGTCTTCAGGTACAGATTATGTAGGGAATGTGATTTTGAATATTTCAGAAAAAATGAAAAAGAGATCCGTAAGTGAGGAATGATAATGCAACCAACATCTACTTTCTAAATGTCTTTATATAACAGAGAGAGATCAGATTCACCAGAATCCAGCTGTGTCTGTATGAAGAGTGATCGATCAAAGGATGAACTTTTAGTCTTCAGTGAGGGAGACATTTCTACTGAGCTCAGGTATTGATGTTTATCTATCTCAAACCACATTCTATACATTGCTCTCAGGGAAGGAAATCTCACTATTGGAGTAAAATCCTATAAGCGTAATTTAGTAGCTATTATGCTAATTTGGGACACATCTGCTCTCCTCATTCACATGTGCACTGATACAGGGAGTTTAGATATAATGAAAATGATTAAAAGCTGACTGGCAATAATTAGAAGGAGTCGGGTAGTTAAACTTAAGAAAACCTGTATCTAAAATCACAGAGGTTTTTTTGTTGCCTTATTTGGAGAAATTGAAAAAGTGTTTGCGAATTAGTGATGGGTTTTAATTTGTGATGCACTTTTGCTTGCTGTAAATCAGTTTAGGAAAGGTTCAACAATCAAAACATTTTAAACATTAGCAGTTCTGCTTACAGCTTTGATACACAAGTGAAAAAATAATAAAGTATAGAGGAGAAGTATAACATGCAGAGAGTGAATAGTTTCTCAATATAAATTAATTTATTAATAGACTTAGACAAACTTTATTGTCATTCATTATACACAAGTGTACGCAGAACGAAATTTATTTGCAATTGGCTTGCACGGAATATACAGAGTAAGCTAGAAAATTATTGATACGTATCACAGGATTAGATATAAAAATATATCAATGATTTATATAGTAGCACAGATTTAAATTTTAAAGTATGTGATAGGTGGCAGCACAGGATTTAAAAAAAAAAAAGTAAAAACTATAAATATAGAAATGTAGCAGCAGGAATATTAAATATAGGTATATGGAATAGATACATAAATGTACATCTACATATACAGGGGTTGGACAAAATAACTGAAACACCTGTCATTTTAGTGTGGGAGGTTTCATGGCTAAATTGGACCAGTCTGGTGGCCAATCTTCATTAATTGCACATTGCACCAGTAAGAGCAGAGTGTGAAGGTTCAATTAGCAGGGTAAGAGCACAGTTTTGCTCAAAATATTGCAATGCACACAACATTATGGGTGACATACCAGAGTTCAAAAGAGGACAAATTGTTGGTGCACGTCTTGCTGGCGCATCTGTGACCAAGACAGCAAGTCTTTGTGATGTATCAAGAGCCACGGTATCCAGGGTAATGTCAGCATACCACCAAGAAGGACAAACCACATCCAACAGGATTAACTGTGGACGCAAGAGGAAGCTGTCTGAAAGGGATGTTCGGGTGCTAGCCCGGATTGTATCCAAAAAACATAAAACCACGGCTGCCCAAATCACGGCAGAATTAAATGTGCACCTCAACTCTCTGAACTGTCCGTCGGGAGCTCCACAGGGTCAATATACACGGCCGGGCTGCTATAGCCAAACCTTTGGTCACTCGTGCCAATGCCAAACGTCGGTTTCAATGGTGCAAGGAGCGCAAATCTTGGGCTGTGGACAATGTGAAACATGTATTGTTCTCTGATGAGTCCACCTTTACTGTTTTCCCCACATCCGGGAGAGTTACGGTGTGGAGAAGCCCCAAAGAAGCGTACCACCCAGACTGTTGCATGCCCAGAGTGAAGCATGGGGGTGGATCAGTGATGGTTTGGGCTGCCATATCATGGCATTCCCTTGGCCCAATACTTGTGCTAGATGGGCTCGTCACTGCCAGGGACTACCGAACCATTCTGGAGGACCATGTGCATCCAATGGCAGTGCCGTGTATCAGGATGACAATGCACCAATACACACAGCAAGACTGGTGAAAGATTGGTTTGATGAACATGAAAGTGAAGTTGAACATCTCCCATGGCCTGCACAGTCACCAGATCTAAATATTATTGAGCCACTTTGGGGTGTTTTGGAGAAGCGAGTCAGGAAACGTTTTCCTCCACCAGCATCACGTAGTGACCTGGCCACTATCCTGCAAGAAGAATGGCTTAAAATCCCTCTGACCACTGTGCAGGACTTGTATATGTCATTTCCAAGACGAATTGACGCTGTATTGGCCGCAAAAGGAGGCCCTACACCATACTAATAAATTATTGTGGTCTAAAACCAGGTGTTTCAGTTATTTTGTCCAACCCCTGTATATGCATACTTATAAAATAGCAGCATGAATAAAATATAAATAAAGTGATTTGTTCAGTTAAAAATTATTCATATACATATTTGTTAGGGTAGATAATGAGTGCACAGATGGTATGTGGCTCAGTATTTTCCTTGAAATCATCCAAAAGTGTTAGGAGTTCAGTAGTCTAATGGCTTGGGGGAAAAAAACTGTTATAGAGCCTGGTGGTCCTGCACCGAATACTCCTGAATCTGTTACCAGAAGCCAGCAGGGAAAACAGTCCACAGTGAGGATGTGACGGGTCACTGATGATGTTGTGTGCTCGGGATATGCAGCGCACTGATGCGAGGTCCTGAATGGAGGAAAGAGAAGTCCCGATGATTTTCTCTGCTGTCCTCACCACTCTCCTCGCATTCTTCCAGTCAGAGGCGCTGCAGCCTCCACACCACACAGAGATGCAGCTCGTCAGAATGCTCTCTATGGTGTGTGATGAGGAAGTGAGGAAGTTTAGCAGCCAGTTTCGCAGGGGGGTACTGAAGCCCAGGGATTCCAGTTTGTTCACTAAATGCTGTGGAATTACGTTGTTAAACGCCAAACTGAAATCTAGGAACAGCATTCGCACATGAGTGTTCTTCTCCTCCAGGTGTGCAAGGCTCAGGTGAAGAGCAGAGGAGATAGTGTCCTCAGTGGAGCGGTTTGGCCGGTAGGCAAACTGGAAGGGGTCGAATGTGGTGGGTAGTCCGGAGGTGATGTGCTTCTTAACCAGCCTCTTAAAGCACTTCATCATAATTAGAGTTAGTGCAACGGGCCAGTAGTCGTTTAGTGATGAGATGTGAGGTTTTTTTGGCACTGGAATGATGACGGCGGACTTAAAACATGATGGGACTTTGGCTAGATCCAGTGAAGTGTTGAAAATGTCCGTTAAGCCAACTGGTCTGCACATTCCCTGAGCACCCGACCTGGTATGTTGTATGGGCCTGGGGCCTTCCGTGTGTTGACTCTGTGTTGAGTCGTTGAGTCAGCAGTATCAAGGCAGAGTACCTCCTCATCCTAATGCAGAACAGCTTTCTCTGTAATAAATGTAATGATAATAATATACAGTACAGGCCAAAAGTTTGGACACACCTTCTCATTCAATGCGTTTTCTGTATTTTCATGACTATTTACATTGTAGATTCTCACTGAAGGCATCAAAACTATGAATGAACACATGTGGAGTTATGTACATAACAAAAAAAGGTGAAATAACTGAAAACATGTTTTATATTCTAGTTTCTTCAAAATAGCCACCCTTTGCTCTGATTACTGCTTTGCACACTCTTGGCATTCTCTCAATGAGCTTCAAGAGGTAGTCACCTGAAATGGTTTTCAGGTGTGCCTTATCAGGGTTAATTAGTGGAATTTCTTGCTTTATCAATGGGGTTGGGACCATCAGTTGTGTTGTGCAGAAGACAGGTTACTACACAGCCGACAGCCCTATTGGACAACTGTTAAAATTCATATTATGGCAAGAACCAATCAGCTAACTAAAGAAAAACGAGTGGCCATCATTACTTTAAGAAATGAAGGTCAGTCAGTCCGGAAAATTGCAAAAACTTTAAATGTGTCCCCAAGTGGAGTCACAGAAACCATCAAGCGCTACAGCGAAACTGGCACACACGAGGACCGACCCAGGAAAGGAAGACCAAGAGTCACCTCTGCTTCTCAGGACAAGTTCATCCGAGTCACCAGCCTCAGAAATCGCAAGTTAACAGCAGCTCAGATCACAGACCAGTTGAATGCCACACAGAGTTCTAGCAGCAGACCCATCTCTAGAACAACTGTTAAGAGGAGACTGTGCAAATCAGGCCTTCATGGTCAAATAGCTGCTAGGAAACCACTGCTAAGGAGAGGCAACAAGCAGAAGAGATTTGTTTGGGCCAAAAAACACAAGGAATGGACATTAGACCAGTGGAAATCTGTGCTTTGGTCTGATGAGTCCAAATTTGAGATCTTTGGTTCCAACCGCCGTGTCTTTGTGAGACGCAGAAAAGGTGAACGGATGGATTCCACATGCCTGGTTCCCACTGTGAAGCATGGAGGAGGAGCTGTGATGGTGTGGGGGTGTTTTGCTGGTGACACTGTTGGGGATTTATTCAAAATTGAAGGCACACTGAACCAGCATGGCTACCACAGCATCCTGCAGCGACATGCCATCCCATCTGGTTTGCGTTTAGTTGGACCATCATTTATTTTTCAACAGGACAATGACCCCAAACACACCTCCAGGCTGTGTAAGGGCTATTTGACCAAGAAGGAGAGTGATGGAGTGCTGCGGCAGATGACTTGGCCTCCACAGTCACCGGACCTGAACCCAATCGAGATGGTTTGGGGTGAGCTGGACTGCAGAGGCAAAGGGGCCAACAAGTGCTAAACACCTCTGGGAACTCCTTCAAGACTGTTGGAAAACCATTTCAGGTGACTACCTCTTGAAGCTCATTGAGAGAATGCCAAGAGTGTGCAAAGCAGTAATCAGAGCAAAGGGTGGCTATTTTGAAGAAACTAGAATATAAAACATGTTTTCAGTTATTTCACCTTTTTTTGTTAAGTACATAACTCCACATGTGTTCATTCATAGTTTTGATGCCTTCAGTGAGAATCTACAATGTAAATACAAGTAGTCATGAAAATACAGAAAACGCATTGAATGAGAAGGTGTGTCCAAACTTTTGGCCTGTACTGTACATGAGTATAATTATTTAACTTGTGCTTATTGTTTTTCATTTTTATCTGCAGTCACCAAATAAAAAAAGACAAAACAGAGCAGAAGTTATCAATTATATTTCAGGTATGTGTGTGTGTGTGTGTGTGTGTGTGTGTGTGTGTGTGTGTGTGTGTGTGTGTGTCTCGTTACAGTTTTTCCTCATTTTAAATTGATCTATACGCCCAATTCTGAAGATTGGAAGCTCATGTATTGACACGA
Organism: Trichomycterus rosablanca; assembly: GCF_030014385.1. Classification (NCBI taxonomy): domain Eukaryota; kingdom Metazoa; phylum Chordata; class Actinopteri; order Siluriformes; family Trichomycteridae; genus Trichomycterus; species Trichomycterus rosablanca. The sequence goes on along the minus strand of NC_086006.1, from coordinate 1,120,277 downwards.
CTTCAAACAAAATGCAACAATTCAGTCATGTGTCCAAGTATAAAAGAGTTTTGTGATTGGCTCAAATGGAACACAGTGTACCTGTTACACTGTAAATCAGTTGGGGTTGGTTTAAGACACAGTATACCTGTTGGTGGGGTCCACAACTGGTTCACCAAGAACCCACATTTTGTTGTGCTGTACCTTCCACCATATTCCCACTTTCTAAATAAAACAGGAATTTTTCAGCATGGTGGTGGAAAGTGTACGAGTGCAGACCCCAGTACAGAGCCCAGTGTTGCTGTAATCACTCTCTGCAACACACCAGCATTTATCAGCTGTGAGACACGAACAATGACGTGATGCTTTAGTGCTTCACAATAACATTAAATTATTTCCTGTTTTGTGTGTTTATCAGGAGCTGGAGAAGAAATTCATCGTTCTGATGAAAAATAAGTTACAGAAGTTTAAGAAGTTACTTAGTCTAGATTACCCAGAATGCTCTGATAGAGAGGTGAAGGATGAGGAGTGGAGTGATGTCAGAGATGGGATGCTGAAGATCACAGTGCACATCCTGAGGAACATGAACCAGATTAATCTCGCTAACAGTCTACACTACAGTAAGAGCGCCAGTTCTCTCTTTTTCTAACTTGCTACGTAGACACCATGGCAAGTCAATTTGTGATCTTTTTGTGTCAAATATGCAACTTACTGTCAAAATAATAAAATATCTTCCTTTCTGTGCTTGGATCTGCTAGTAAGGACCAACTGATGGTGTTGTTCTCTTCATTTCTCTACATCTTAAACTTCGTTTAGAAAACTACGTTTTCTTTTCTTTATTGAACACAAGAATAATTGGCTAATCATTTCTCTTTTTTAGAATGTTCTTTTACTTCTAAAAAATTAAGACAGAAACTAAAGGACAAATTTCAGAAAATTCATGAGGGAATCTCAGGGCTTGGAACCACAACCCTTCTGAATGAGATCTACACCGATCTCTACATCACAGAGGGAGGAAGTGGAGATGTTAATGATGAACATGAGGTGAGACAGATTGAGTCAGCATCCAGAAGATCAGGAACACCTGAGAAACCCATCAAATGCAACGATCTGTTCAAAGAGGAATCCATCAGAACTGTGCTGACTAAAGGAATTGCTGGAATTGGAAAAACCGTCTCTGTACAGAAGTTTGTTTTGGATTGGGCTGAAGGAAATGCAAACCAGGATGTTTCCTTCATTTTTCCACTTCCTTTCAGGGAGCTAAATCTGATGAAAGAGAAAAAGTTCAGCCTGATGGAGCTTCTTCATTTCTTTTTCCCACAAACAATGAATTTAAGACCAGAACATTTGTATCATTTTAAGATCTTGTTTATCTTTGATGGTCTGGATGAGTGTCGACTTCCTCTAGATTTCCAGAACAATGTGATCTTGGCTGATGTTACAGAATTAGCCTCAGTAGATGTGCTGCTGACAAACCTCATCAAGGGGAACCTGCTTCCTTCTGCTCTTCTCTGGATAACCACTCGACCAGCAGCAGCCAATCAGATCCCTGCTGAGTGTGTAGACCAGGTAACGGAGGTACGAGGATTTAGTGACCCTCAGAAGGAGGAATACTTCAGGAAGAGGATCAGTGATGAGAATCTGGCCAACAGAATCATCACACACATGAAGTTATCAAGAAGTCTCTACATCATGTGTCACATTCCGGTCTTCTGCTGGATTTCAGCCTCTGTTCTAGAGAGAATGTTGAGTGAAGCTGAGAGTTTAGAGGTGCCAAGAACTCTGACTCAGATGTTCACCCACTTCCTGATCTTTCAGATTAAACACAGAAACCAAAAATACGACAGAAAGTCTGAAATTGATCCAGAACGTACAAGACGAACTATTCAGGCTCTGGGAAAACTGGCTTTCCAACAGCTGGAAAAAGGAAACCTGATCTTTTATGAGGAAGATCTAAGAGAGTGTGGCATCGATGTGATTGATGTGTCAGTGTACTCAGGAGTCTGCACCCAGATCTTCAGAGAGGAGTTTGGTCTGCACTTGGGGAAGGTCTTCAGCTTTGTTCATCTGAGCGTTCAGGAGTTTCTTGCTGCTTTATATGCATTTCTAACTTTTATCTTCAAAAACAAAGATGTGTTTCAGGAAAAAACCACTAGATTCTCCTCTTTCATAAAAATGTCAACAATGTCAGATTTCCTTAAGAGTGCAGTGAACAAGGCCTTACAGAGTGATAATGGACACCTGGATCTTTTCCTTCGCTTCATTCTGGGTCTCTCACTGGAATCCAATCAAAATCTCTTACGAGAAATTCTGCCACAAACAGGAAGCAGCACTCACAGGAAAGAGGAAACAGTGAAGTACATCAAGGAGAAGATCAGCGAGAATCTCTCTCCAGAGAAGTCCATCAATCTGTTCCACTGTCTGAATGAAATGAATGATCATTCTCTAGTGCAGGAAGTTCAAACTTACCTGAACAGAAGAGCTGATCAAGGTCTACGTGGAGCCAGTCTTTCTCCTGCTCAGTGGTCAGCTCTGGCATTTGTGTTGCTGAACTCTGATGAGGAGCTGGACGAGTTTGATTTAAGTAAATATAACAGATCAGATGAATGTCTTCTAAGAATGCTGCCAGTGATAAAAGCATCCAGAAAAGCAAAGTGAGTATTTATACTGGAACTAACATGATGTTACAATAAATGTTATTTATCAGCTGTGTCATCTATTGTTGTATGAGCTTGCAGTACAGTAATCTCAGTGAGGTTCAGAAATATTTTTGAGAAAAGGAGGAAAATATTTACAACCCCAAATCAGAAAAAGTTGGGACAGGATGGAAAAAGCAAATAATGAAAAACACAGAGTTTCTTACATTGACTTTGACTTTTGTTTGATGTCAGACAGGATGAACCTGAGATATTTCATCTTTTAACTGCTCAACTTCATTTTATTTATTAATAAACATCAATTCCTGCATTTCAGGCTGGCAACACATTACAAAATAAGTTGGGGCAGTAAAGCATTTACCCCTTGGTAACGTTGTTGTTGTTTTTTCACCACTTAAAAGAGGTTTAGGCACCGAGAAGATCGAGTGATTTAATGTTTCAGCTTTTATTTTGTCTCGTTCTTCTTGCAAACTCGTCAGCAGCAGTGCAGCAGTACAGGGGGTTGTCGTTGTCGCATTTTTCCTTTCAAAATTCTCTATTGGGGAGAGGTCAGGACTGCAGGCAGCTCAGTCCAGTACCCGTACCCTCTTCTTCTGCAGCCATGCCTTTGTAATATGTGCAGCAGGTGTATTTGCATTGTTTTGTTGAAAAATGCTGGACGTCCCTGGAAAAGACGACGTGTTGAAGGCAGCACATGTTGCTCTAAGATCTCAACATACTTTTCTGTATTAATGCTGCATCACAGAGTGTAAATGACCTTCACCAAGGGCACTGACACGCCCCCATACCATGACACACCCTGGTACTGACACACCCCCATACCATGAAACACCCTGGTACTGACACACCCCCATACCATGACACACCCTGGTACTGACACACCCCCATACCATGACACACCCTGGTACTGACACACCCCCATACCATGACACACCCTGGTACTGACACACCCCCATACCATGACACACCCTGGTACTGACACACCCCCATACCATGACACACCCTGGTACTGACACACCCCCATACCATGACACACCCTGGTACTGACACACTCCCATACCATGACACACCCTGGTACTGACACACCCCCATACCATGATACACCCTGGTACTGACACCCCCCATACCATGACAGACCCTGGTACTGACACACCCCCATACCATGACACACCCTGGTACTGACACACCCCATACCATGACACACCCTGGTACTGCCACCCCACATACCATGACACACCCTGGTACTGACACACCCCCATACCATGAAACACCCTGGTACTGACACGCCCCCATACCATGACACACCCTGGTACTGACACCCCCCCATACCATGACACACCCTGGTACTGACACACCCCATACCATGACACACTCTGGTACTGACACACCCCCATACCATGACACACCCTGGTACTGACACACCCCCATACCATGACACACCCTGGTACTGACACCCCCCATACCATGACAGACCCTGGTACTGACACACCCCCATACCATGATACACCCTGGTACTGACACACCCACATACCATGATACACCCTGGTACTGACACACACTATACCATGATACACCCTGGTACTGACACACCCCATACCATGATACACCCTGGTACTGACACACCTCCATACCATGACACACCCTGGTACTGACACCCCCCATACCATGATACACCCTGGTACTGACACCCCCACATACCATGATACACCCTGGTACTGACACACCCCATACCATGATACACCCTGGTACTGACATCCCCACATACCATGATACACCCTGGTACTGACACACCCCATACCATAATACACCCTGGTACTGACACACCCCATACCATGATACACCCTGGTACTGACACACACTATACCATGATACACCCTGGTACTGACACACCCCATACCATGATACACCCAGGCTTTTGGACTTGCTGAGAACAGTCTGGATGATTCTCTTCGTCTTTGGTCCAGATCACACAGCGTCCTTTTTTTCCAAAAAAGACCTGGAATGCTGATTCATCTGAAAACAAAACACGACTCCATTGTGTGATGGTCCATCCTAGATGCCACCGAGCCCAGAGAAGTCGAAGCCACTTCTGGACATGGTTAACATAAAGCTTCTTTTTTGCACAGTAAAGTGTTAAGTATGATTAGTGCAGTAACTCTGTACTGTAGAGCTGATAAAGGTTTGATAAACTAATCCCTCACCCATGTGGTTATATCAGCTAGTGTTGAGTGGTGGTTCTTGATGTCGTCTGAGGGATGGAAGATCACGAGCGTTCAGATCATTAAGCTTGAGCCCTTGGCCTTTACACATTGAAATTCCTCCCGAATCCTTGAATGGTTTAATGATATTCTGCACTGTAGAGGGAGAACATGCAAATCCCTTCCAATCTTTCTTTGAGGTTTATTGTTTTTAAACATTTTCTCACACATTTGTGGACAAACTGGATCCTCTGATCATCTTGACTCATCAGAGACTCTCAGCCTCTCCTGGATGCTGCTTTTGTACCAAACCATGATCACAATCACCTGTTCACATCACATCATTATTTAGTGTTTTTACCTCATTACTCGCCCTAAATTGCCCCTGTCCCAACTTTTTTTGGAATGTGTTGCAAGCCTGAAATGCAGGAATGGATGTTTATAAATAAATGAAATAAAGTTGAGCAGATAAAAGATGAAATATCTCAGGTTCATCCTGTCTGACATCAAATAAAAGTCAATGTAAGGAACACTGTTTTTTTTTTACTTGCATTTTCCATACTGTCCCAACTTTTTCTGATTTGGGGTTGTAAAAAACTTACACAGATGAATAAATGTAACAGAAATACACAAGGTTTTGGAATCTTATGAACTGATTCATTTTCCACTGTTTATTTATGTTCAGTATGTTTGTATGTATTTACACTAACACTACTGATGTTTTTATTTCAGGTTGTGTTACTGTAATCTGACAGATAAAAGTTGTGAAGCTCTGTCCTCAGTTCTCAGTTCAGAATCATCCAGACTAACAGAACTGATCCTGAGTAACAATAACCTGCAGGATTCAGGAGTGAAGAAGCTCTGTGCTGGACTGCAGGATCCACACTGTAACCTGGAGATACTGAGGTAACATCATCATCAATTATCTCACACACACACACACACACACACACACTTATTTAAGCATGATGGTTAATATGTAGAGGACTGTAGTGTAGAAATGAAAAGTGTTTGTCTCAATATAACAATCTGCTCCGACTGCCTGCAACAACCAAGTTCTCAGAAAATATCAGAGGGAACCAAAACAAGCTGAGAACGACAATAAAAATGAACTGGATTCCATTAACTGGTGCAGATCGCTCTTGGGCTTGATTCTTAAATGGGGTCTGCACCAGAAAAGGGGCATCATGCCACCTCTGGGTCCTAAAATTACCCCAACATCAGCCAGGGTCCCAAGAAAAGATAAAGAATCCTGGCTTGTACAGCCAGCAGAAAAACAGACAGAATGAAAGTTTTAGTACAAGATGAGTAAACTTTTAAGTACTGAGTAAAATAGCAGTAGTGTGGAATCAGTTAATCAACAATAACAACAACCTTAATAATATTAATATTAAAAATAATGGAGAAGTTTTTTCTTCTGACTATGTATATTAAAGCTGTACAATGTACAATGAGAATTGATTTTCTCTCTGCAGGTTGAGGAGCTGCAGTATTACAGCTGCAGGTTTTACTGATCTGGTTTCAGCTCTGATATTAAATCCATCATCACACCTGAGAGAGCTGCACCTGAACTACAACCAACCAGGAGATTCAGGAGTGAAGAAACTTCAACATTTACTAAAGCATCCAAACTGTAACCTGGAGAAACTAGAGTGAGTCACACACACACACACACACACACACACACACACACACGCATACAACACATACAACCCCAATTCCAATGAAGTTGGGACATTGTGTAAAACATAAATAAAAACAGAATACGATGATTTGCAAATCCTTTTCAACCCATATTCACTTGAATACACTACAAAGACAAGATATTTAATGTTCAAACGGATAAACTTTATTGTGTTTTTGCAAATATTCACTTATTTTGAATTTGATGCCTGCAACACATTCCAAAACAGTTGGGACAGGGGCAACAAAAGACTGGGAAAGTTGAGGAATACTCAAAAAACACCTGTTTGGAACCTTCCACAGGTGAACAGGTTAATTGGAAACAGGTAAATGTCATGATTGGGTATAAAGGGAGCATCCCCGAAAGGCTCAGTCGTTCACAAGCGAGGATGGGGCGAGGTTCACCACTTTGTGAACAACTGCGTGAGCAAATAGTCCAACAGTCTAAGAACAACGTTTCTCAACATGCAATTGCAAGGAATTTAGGGATTTCATCATCTACAGTCCATAATATCATCAAAAGATTCAGAGAATCTGGAGAAATCTGTGCAAGTAAGCGGCAAGGCGGAAAACCAACATTACATGCCCGTGACCTTCAATCCCTCAGGCGGCACTGCATTAAAAACCCACATCATTCTGTAACGGATATTACCACATGGGCTCATCAACACTTCAGAAAACCATCGTCAGTGAACACAGTTCGTAGCTCCATCTACAAGTGCAAGTTAAAACTCTACCATGCAAAGCGAAAGCCATATATCAACAACACCCAGAAACGCCGCCAGCCTCTCTGGGCCCAAGCTCATCTGAGATGGACCGACGCAAAGTGGAAAATTGTCCTGTGGTCTGACGAGTCCACATTTCAAATAGTTTTTGGAAATCATGGACGTCGTGTCCTCCGGGCCAAAGAGGAAAAGGACTGTCCGGATTGTTATCAGCACTAAGTTGAAAAGCCAGCATCTCTGATGGTATGGGGGGGGTGTGTTAGTGCCCATGGCATGGGTAACTTGCACATCTGTGAAGGCACCATTAATGCTGAAAGGTACATACAGGTTTTGGAGCAACATATGCTGCCATCCAAGCAACGTCTTTTACAGGGACGTCCCTGCTTATTTCAGCAAGACAATGCCAAGCCACCTTCTGCACGTGTTACAACAGCATGGCTTCATAATAAAAGAGTGTGGGTACTAGACTGGCGTGCCTGCAGTCCAGACCTGTCTCCCATTAAAAATGTGTGGCGCATTATGAAGCGCAAAATACGACAACGGAGACCCCGGACTGTTGAGCAACTGAAGTTGTACATCAAGCAATAATGGGAAAGAATTCCACCTACAAAGCTTCAACAGTTAGTGTCCTCAGTTCCCAAACGCTTATTGAGTGTTGTTAAAAGGAAAGGTGATGTAACACAGTGGTAAACATGCCCCTGTCCCAACTTCTTTGGAACGTGTTGCAGGCATTAAATTCAAAATGAGTGAATATTTGCAAACAAACAATAAAGTTTATCCGTTTGAACATTAAATATCTTGTCTTTGTAGTGGATTCAATTGAATATGGTTTGAAAAGGATTTGCAAATCATCGTATTCTGTTTTTATTTATGTTTTACACAACGTCCCAACTTCATTGGAATTGGGGTTGTACATACATACACTGACAACACACACCTACACACATTGTGTGTGTTTGTAGATGTGTGTATGTGTTTATGAGGATGTGTGTGTGTGTGTGTGTGTGTGTGTGTGTAGATGTTTCTATGGTGATGAATTGATTTTCTCTCTGCAGGTTGGAGGGCTGCAGTATTACAGCTGCAGGTTTTACTGATCTGGTTTCAGCTCTGATATTAAATCCATCATCACACCTGAGAGAGCTGAACCTGAGCTGGAATCAACCAGGAGATTCAGGAGTGAAGAAACTTCAACATCTACTGAAGGATCCAAACTGTAAACTGGAGAAACTACAGTGAGTTATACACACACAGTGAGTGTGTGTGTGTGTGTGTGTGTGTGTGTGTTTCTATGGTGATGAATTGATTTTCACTCTGCAGGTTGAGGAGCTGCTGGATAACAGCTGCAGGTTTTACTGATCTGGTTTCAGCTCTGATATTAAATCTGTCATCACACCTGAGAGAGCTGAACCTGAACCACAATCAACCAGGAGATTCAGGAGTGAAGAAACTTCAAGATCTACTGAAGCATCCAAACTGTACACTGGAGAAACTAGAGTGAGTTCTTTGCTTTAATTGAAGACGTTCTTGTGTTTGTGTATGTTGTAACACAGCTGCTACAATTTGGTATGAAGTTATTTTGACTGATTTTTGCCTTGTTCTCACCTCCAATCTCACCCACAAAACAGCTCAAACAATGAGACCTTCAAAAATATAAAAAATAAAACTCTGTCCCCAGCTTTGATGCTTAATATGAAATCAGACTATGACAGTGATCTGATTATTGGGTTAAAATGCACCCCAGAGATCTGATTATTGGTTATCCATGCACATCCACATTTGTAATTATGATCCACCTACAGAGAATATTGTTACACCACAAATAGAAACTCAGATGAATTAATTGCAGTTTTGTTCTACTAACTGATAAACACACAAAACCTCGTTCACAGTCAGTAGTTATTTATCAGTCACACATACAAAACTTTTAAACGTTATACTGCAAATACCCACTAACACACAGATGGTGTATGTGAAGTGATGGTCCAACTATGTATGATGATGTATTTATGTACTGATTGAGTGTATTCAGACAATGTTTTATTTTCATCTTTTTACCACCACTTTATCCTAGTCAGGGTTGCGGTGGGTCCAGTTTTCCCCGGAATCATTCAACTGACAGACAAAATGACACTGTTTGTATTTTTAAATTTAAATAATTCTGTTACATTGTCGTTTCTATTTCAGGTTGCGTGATTGTAATCTGACAGATGAAAGTTGTGAAGCTCTGTCCTCAGTTCTCAGTTCAGAATCATCCAGACTGACAGTACTGAACCTGAGTAACAATAACCTGCAGGATTCAGGAGTGAAGAAGCTCTGTGCTGGACTGAGGAATCCACACTGTAACCTGGAGATACTGTGGTAAGATCACAGATGAACGTTTCAAACTGATAAAACATTGCTTTTATTTCTCATACTAATAGTGTGTTATGTAGGTAAATGCTTAAAAATAGAAAGCAGCAATGTACAGGTATGTAATTAAATCAGCATAAAGAGGATATGTTCAATATTTTACCTTACTGACTGATTGTTAATAAATGGTTTCCAAAAAAAGGCAATATATGTGTGGACAAAGGCAATATAAGACTGGGAAGTTGTAATGATGAAAAATGTCTGGTTTTGGAACTTACCATTGGAGACCAGGTAATTTTATGTTGATTAAAATGAGCATTTTTGAAACAAGGACTGGTTTAGGTTCACCAAAACTTCATGAACAAATTAAGAACAATGTTCATTAAATGAACAATTTAAATTGGTTTGTAGATTCCATCTGACTATCTGAAAATGTTTTCATAGCATATTTATATTTTTACTCAGCAGGTTGCCAGCGAAAGTGTTTATTCTCCTTTCTCTCTGCAGGTTACAACACTGTAATATTACAGATGTAGGCAGACAGTATCTGGATTCAGCTCTGAAATCAAATCCATCATCACAACTAAAAGTGAATCTGTGAGACTAAAGTAACAGAAAGAATAAACTGTGAACAGCAGTGAGTTGATTGAATGTGAAGCTCAGGCTTGTGGTCAAGCCACTGGAGTTGCATAATAAACTGGGCGAACTATGTTATCATGGACTTTGTTAGTCATGTCGAAACAAATTGTTGCCTGAGGTTATACTTTATTTTATATGATTTATTGTATACACCTGTTAGTGGTGTGTGTCTGTAACAATGAATAATTATGACCGGTGTTTTATAAGCACTCGGTCATATAGTGTTAATGATGTACATACTTTGAAATATAAATGCTTGGATGATTTTTATGAAGTAGTAAGTGTGTAGTGTCACACACACAGTGACTTCTGCCTCTATCATATCAATCGATTATCTCTTATAAACCAAAGTCTATAAACCAAAACCAGGCAGGGCTGCTGAGAGCCTGATTATGTTAAGAGTGATATGCATTTTACAGAGCTTTGTTCCTGTTGTACTAAATGTCTGGTGTTTTTTCTAGGCTCCCTTTACCTACATGTTTTCTTTCATGATCTAAAATTATTCAGTGGGACGAATACAGTTTGCAGTAGCAATGGAAATTGTAAAGCGATAACCTTTTTTAAACAGCACAGTATGTAATCACTGTAAATCTGTCTGAGCTACATAATAATAGCAATCTATTTTATGATGTCACTGTCTGTATGATGTTTGGGTGAGGCTGGTTGGCTGCAGTATCAAGGTTTGCTTATGTAGGATATAGTTTACATTTTATGACCTGATAAAAGTCTAATCTCAGATCTGCGCTCCTGCCCAGAGCTGCTGAATAAATCCATCTGTGCTGGTCAGAATGTAGACACACAGACATGAACCCTGATGTGAATTTGACAGCAGGTCGCCGTCTGATAAGGAGCCGGGAATACGTGATGACCTCATGAGATCAGGTTTTAGAGATCAGACACTTGTACATTACATCATTAGTATAGAGACAGACGGAGAGGCTAACGGTCAGGTGTCCACATGCTTCTTTTATGACCTTAGCTTCTAATAGGCTCACAGCACTGATATGAATTTTGACCCCCTATACAGAGCTGCAATAAATGCTTCAGTAAGCACACTCTTTACACCTTAAATATATAGAGATATATTTATATTTACTGTGTTTAATGAGTCTCCACATTTTCAGGACATGACCTCACCTCACTGACCTGTCGTCTGCTGATTTTATCTCTTCATGTGAGTGTAAATTTAAGACTCGATTAAGTGGACGTTGTGTACACAGCACACATATGTGATTTCATGCATAGTGTGTAACTACACCATTGGTTGGGCACTAATTAGCGTTCCTGCCACGCCCCGTTATAATAAAGAATTAGATAGACATGACACAAAGTGAAACGGCATTAAAACTCTAGCTGATTAATCATCTACAAGTTGCTGTATGTATATTTTTGACCCAGCAGATTTTTGGACGAAGATATTCAGGTTCTGATCGTTCAATCAGTTGCAGGAATCATTAAAGTCCCAAAATTTTAATGGAATCCATTTTCCTGACAGGTGTATCTTTAATTTGAGCTAAATGGTGTAGTGATTCAGTTCTGTGAACAGGTGATCTAGTGTTGAAGTGTTTCCAGTGCTGCGATCGGTATTAAAATGATTAATATATTATCTTCATCTTGCTTCATCTCTTCAGGATTAGCCTTTTCCCACAGAGACCCCTCAGTGACATCATGGAGACTCTCCAGCTGTCTGTAGTACCATACCAGCTGTATTTAGTGTACTGGGTATAATGGTGTGGACGTGGAACTGGTGCATGTTGGGTCAGATCATCTTAAGCGAGCGTTGTAGAGGGGGGGTTAAGGATCCTGATGGATCGCTACATGTTGGAGAAGGTGCTAGACGGATTAACACTGGGCTAAATGAAGACGTGATGACATTGTCAAGGACGGCCGGACTCGTAAAGAGACCACTAGACTATCTTTAATATTTATAACATCAGAGGGAGAGAGAGTGCAGGAACCACGCCCGTGACACGTATTTAACTCTCGGCTAATTGAAACATTTTCCACCCGAAACTGCGTCAACAAATAATCCGACTAGATTATAATCAGAGAAAATAAAGAAACCCAATTAGTCCTCTAGTGAGCATAGAGCATACAGCCAGGGTTGTCAGCTTTCAGAACTGGAAATAAGGAACACCCTGGGCTGGCGGGTTGGCGAAAGGCAAAAAGTGTGTGTGTAACATTTATTCTCAATAGTGCAAACAACATTTTTACATAATCTTCACACTGATATGCAGCCCCAGTTCTGGACTGCGTTGCTTAGGGGGGCAGTGAGAAAATCTGGGAGGGGGGGCAATGTGTGTGTGTGTGTGTGTGTATATGTGTGTAAGTGTTTATAATGACATACCAATCACACACCAGCCGTGTCTCTGTATTTATATCGGCTGCTTGGCGGTGAAGGTGTCTAAGATTTCTGGCACCAAAACAGCGTCACGCTTGCTATTCCAGGCCCCTGTGTACATAGCTGAGTGGGCTAGGATGGCACTGGGAGGTGCATTATGGGTAGATGATGTTAGGAGTGGTGAGACAAGGTCAAGGAGCGTTAATGAGGCTTAATGGGGAAAGCTTTAGAAGATGAAAGAACCACCGGCATGAGATATGGAACACACACACAAACACACACACACATACAGTGCCTTGCAAAAGTATTCAGCCCCCTTGAACTTTTCAACCTTTTGCCACATTTCAGGCTTTAAACATAAAGATATGAAATTGTATGAAATTTGTGAAGAATCAATAACAAGTGCGACACAATTGTGAAGTGGAACAAAATTTATTGGATATTTTAAACTTTTTTTAGAAATAAAAACATGAAAAGTGGGGCGTGCAATATTATTCAGCCCCTTTACTTTCAGTGCAGCAAACTCACTCCAGAAGTTCAGTGAAGATCTCTGAATGATCCAGTGTTGACCTAAATGACTGATGGTGATAAATAGAATCCACCTGTGTGTAATCAAGTCTCCGTATAAATGCACCTGCTCTGTGATAGTCTCAGAGTTCTGTTTAAAGCGCAGAGAGCATCATGAAGACCAAGAAACACACCAGGCAGGTCCGAGATACTGTTGTGGAGAAGTTTAAAGCCGAATTTGGATACAAAAAGATTTCCCAAGCTTTAAACATCTCAAGGAGCACTGTGCAAGCGAACATATTGAAATGAAGGGAGTATCAGACCACTGCAAATCTACCAAGACCCGGCCGTCCCTCTAAACTTTCAGCTCAAACAAGGAGAAGACTGATCAGAGATGCAGCCAAGAGGCCCATGATCACTCTGAATGAACTGCAGAGATCTACAGCTGAGGTGGGAGAATCTGTCCATAGGACAACAATCAGTCGTACACTGCACAAATCTGGCCTTTATGGAAGAGTGGCAAGAAGAAAGCCATTTCTCAAAGATATCTATAAAAAGTCACCTGGGAGACACACCAAGCATGTGGAAGAAGGTGCTCTGGTCAGATGAAACCAAAATCGAACTTTTTGGCCACAACACAAAACGTTATGTTTGGCATAAAAGCAACACAGCTCATCACCCTGAACACACCATCCCCACTGTCAAACATGGTGGTGGCAGCATCATGGTTTGGGCCTGCTTTTCTTCAGCAGGGACAGGGAAGATGGTTAAAATTGATGGGAAGATGGATGGAGCCAAATACAGGACCATTCTGGAAGAAAACCTGTTGCAGTCTGCAAAAGACCTGAGACTGGGACGGTGATTTATCTTCCAACAAGACAATGATCCAAAACATAAAGCAAAATCTACAATGGAATGGTTCACAAATAAACTTATCCAGGTGTTAAAATGGCCAAGTCAAAGTCCAGACCTGAATCCCATCGAGAATCTGTGGAAAGAGCTGAAAACTGCTGTTCACAAACGCTCTCCATCCAACCTCACTGAGCTCGAGCTGTTTTGCAAGGAAGAATGGGCAAAAATTTCAGTATCTCGATGTGCAAAACTAATAGAGACATACCCCAAGCGACTTGCAGCTGTAATCGCAGCAAAAGGTGGCGCTACAAAGTATTAACGCAAGGGGGCTGAATAATATTGCACGCCCCACTTTTCAGTTTTTTATTTCTAAAAAAAGTTTAAAATATCCAATAAATTTCGTTCCACTTCACGATTGTGTCCCGCTTGTTGTTGATTCTTCACAAAAAATTAAAATTTCATATCTTTATGTTTAAAGCCTGAAATGTGGCAAAAGGTTGAAAAGTTCAAGGGGGCTGAATACTTTTGCAAGGCACTGTATATAGAGTATATACAGTACATACACAGTGAGAGTGAGAGGGGGACAGTAACAGGTGACATATTAAAGGAAAACGTGGTTTGAGGTTTCGACGTGAACTATTATAAAGTTATTTTAAATGATAAAGACAAATATGTTGCTAAAATATTTAATCCCATCAATTTCCCCCCAGATTTCTCCCTAATCTAGTCGTATCCCGTTACAGTGCCTGCATTACACTTCCCCTCTGATACCACCCTCCACTCTTACTGAGGAGAGCCACACCTGACACGTGTGCAGTACCGCCTGCATCTTTTCACCTGCACAAGGTGCGTTCATATGCAGATCAGCTTTGTGTACACAGAGACACACCCTGACTGACACATTATTCCTCGACTCTATGCAGGTGCCATCAGTCAGCCAGCAGAGGTTGTAGTTGCATAGTAGTCCCATCCTGTGTGAACAGCCACTCGTTGCTCATGTAGGTGCCCAGCCTGCCGGATGGCAGAGTAAAGATGGTTTTTGGCTGCGTTAAACATGCAGACTGGTGTAAAACGGTGTCACAGCGAGACTTGATGAAAATGTAAACAACACGGTGTAACAGTGATGACTGATTAAAAACTTTAATGACATTAAAAAATGAAACCAGAACAGTGTGCAGTAAAAGTATCAACCTCACAGCACAAACAGTAAAAGAAATCTAAGCTAAAACATTAGCATTGTGCTAACAATTCGATTATTATAGAAAATGACATTTCAAAACTGTTATTTCCAGGTTTCCTAAAATCTGGTACTTTAAATAGAAATTTAGACTCTAGATCAGGGGTGTCCGATCTCATCGACAAGGAGCCAGTGAAGCTGCAGGGAGCTTCAACTCATCCAACTGATCAGTCGTTTCACGACCAAGACCAACTGTGAGACCGAAGTGGAATCCGGTGTAGAACAGTTGTCCCCAACCACCGGGCTGCAGACCGGTACCGGGTCATTTATTACCGAGCGGCACAGAAAGAATAAATAATTAGAAATAGTTACAAAAGCAATTAGGTGTTATTGTCTCCAATCACCACTAGGTGGGAGCAGAGTTTTATTGCAGTGAATAAAGCTCAGGGTTCTATAGTTCTTCTATTTTAAATCCCCCCCGCCCCCGCCAGCCCGTGAAATTATATCTTATATATGAAACCGGTCCGTGGTGCAAAAAAGGTTGGGGACCGCTGGTGTAGAAAACCTGCAGCTGGTAAGACTGGACACCCCCGCCCTAGATGATACACAAAAACTGAACCCTCACAGTGCTGAAAAGCATCACATTCTTCATCATCACATCATTACAGTGCAGCTCCTATCAAACACAAACTGAGGATCATCTTCAACAACAGAAACCAGGATTGTGGAAAAAAACGAGATGAGAATGATGAGAGAAATCGAAGATGCTAACGGGAGGGACGATTTAGGCACAGGAGTGTATCAGGCCACTTTAGGATTCAGTGAGTTCTAGTCCAAATGTGTCCATATTTACAGAAACACTCACACACCCACATCAGCATCGTTCTTACAGTACAAGATTCAACAGGAAGGAACTTCAGGTCTTCATACAGCAGCAGCTACTGAACACTACACTCAACGTGTCATATGGAGACAAAAAAACGTCCTGAAGGTTTAGAAGTGAAGGTGAACGAAGTCAGTGTTGCTCTGTCCATCTGGCTCGACTCGCAGGGTTCGTTCCTCCGGCCGGTCACATGAGCACGGTCTCTGCGTACGAGCCGAAGTTATCCGTGTATCCGAAGCGCCGCTGGCTCTTACATGCAGGACTGAGCGAGCGAGATCTGGGACCCACGGGCGCAGTTATCTTTGCTGTAGGGGTGTGGCTCGCCCATCGGGACGGGGGCCTCTGATTGGCTGGCCGCGCAGGACGAGAAAAACTCCTCCTGGTTGGGACGGGAGATTCGCGGCTCGCCTGGAAGAAGCGAAAGACAGAATGAGTTCGGAAACGGCTCGAGTTACACCAGATGGCCAAAAGTACGTGGACACCTGACCTTACTGGATATCCCAGTTTAAACCCCCTTTTTTAATGCATTTTCCTCCTGATTTAGCGACTCAATTTTGTCTTCCGCTGCTGAGAGATACCAGATTGCATCCGAGGAGAGAACCTCGTCTCCTCTTCTCGCCCATGCATTCTGCACAGGCATCTCTTTCACCAATCAGGGTACTTACACAGCGTATGAAGACCCACCCGCCCACACATAGTCCGGCCCCCACCCTGCAGATACGGTGGCCATCCATGGCCACAAAGTTGGAGTATATTTTGATTTCATACACCTGTTAGCAATGGGTGTGACAGAAACACCTCCATAGAAATGATGTCCACATACTTTTCAAAGCCCCAGCATGAAACAGTTACACTAACAGTAACGTTCTCTAAATTTAAACTGCTAACACAATAAATACAGGCTAGTATTCCTCACCTGCTGGGGTGTTGATGTGTTCCTCTGATTTGCACCACTGTGGCTCTTCACCTGGTACTGTGAGGCAGCACAGTTACCCAGAATTCGTTCCACCATCCTGGAGTCAGACTGTAGTTCCACCCCCTGGACTGTGGGCGCCCAGTGTGAGGCCTGTACGCCCGCTTTCCCGCCTCTGTGCTCTCCGTTGTGGAGTGTTACAGGCACATCCGAGTCTTTAAGACATTTTTGGACGGGCGCATGCTTGGACGCCCGGTGTCCACCGACTTTAGGTGACTTGGGCACAGATTTGGGTACCAGCGTGGTCACCGTGCCGTCCTCGATCAGAGTTTTTCCCTCGTTCTCCTGCAACATGGCTTCGAATTTACGCAGCACCGATGGGCTCGCACACTTCCTGTCTATCACAGGGCACTTCCTGTCTTGTTGCGGTGGCAAATCTGAAAAGTGGGCGGGGCGAACAGGGGCATACGGTCCGTCCTTCTGTCTGATTGCCGGTTTACTGACCGATGTCTGGGGGCAGGAGACGGGTTCCTTCCAGCTGACGTGCCGGACTCGAGGTTCGTCCAGGACTGAACAGTTCCTTCTGTTCTGAGCTTCTTCAAACTCGCCCTGAGACACACAGCCAATCCTGGGGCAGAGGGGCAAACCAGAGCAACCAATCAGACGAGAGAAATGGATACCAGGCTTAAATACAGCATATGGACAAAAGTATCGGGACGCCCATTCTAATGATTGAACTCGTGTTGCATCCACAACAGTTGCTAACAGCTGTAATAAATCAATCGTATAAAGGACAACTTTGCAGCAACAGTTTAGGGAAGGTCCTTTCCAGAACGACTATGCTCCTGTGCACAAAACAAGCTCTATAAAGACATAAAGAGAAACTCCAGTGAGCTGCACTGAGCCCTGAATAAACTGGGACATCAACTGAGGCCAGTGCCTAGCCATAGAAATGCTTTTTTAAATAAACAGGCACAAATTCCCATACTTAGACACATATCAGTTAAACACTAATGAGAGAAAAATGTTTGGACGTGGCTACGTTAGCTGATCTGGAATGGACTGTAGCTTATAAAGCTCATTTGGACTTTATGAGAAACAGTAAAGTTTTGTTTGGGAAATGCAACATACCTGTGGGTCGCCGGCCACTGATGAGCTCCTGCATGATGAGAATAAAAGCTCTGATTTTCTTTGGAACTCTAAAAAACAAAAAGATCAGAGTGAATAAACAAATCACTGCTTTCTGTTTTAACTGAACCTTTGGAACTGGGATTGGTGTAAAGAACAACACTCACGGTATTCGGAGCTCCACATGGTTGGTGCTGGTTGCGTCTTAGTCCCGTTTCCAGTCCCAAATATCCATCCAGAATGTCTAAGGTCACATCTGGACCTCCATTAAGACTGTAGGTCTCATAACCAGGGAAGCCCGTGTGATCAGAACCGGCACCGTAACGGCACGCGGTGTTGGGGTAATCACTGGGGTAATTAAAGACGTTGTGATGCGCCGTGCCGTCGTTCACATTTACCCCACGGTAACCAGCGGCAGGGCAACCGATGGCATTACTGACAGGAAGTAAGGTGATGTCCAGGTGTGTGTTGGAGTTTGGGCTGCTGTCATTGGCTGACCTGCGAGCTTCCACCACCTTATATAACTGCAACAGGAACACAACAAGTGCATCAGTCTGTGTGTGTGTGTGTGTGTGTGGTTAATTCCATCTGTATGTGTGTGTGTTTACTAGGGTGGTGCTATTCTTAAACATAAACACTCTCACTCTGCCAACCACAGGGATAGACACAGTGTGCTGCCAGCTTCAGGGGGTTGGTGCCCATCCAGCCAATCAAAACGTCTGCAGTGTCGCCACAGCAGCAGCGTGTTTCTGTTGATGTTTTCATTGCTGCTGAGCGTGTGCAGAAACGGCTGCAGCTCATTGGCCTTCCGGTGGCCAATCAACCTAATGGTAACGCTTTTGGGTGTCTGTTGATGTTTGTTGATATTGAGGTTTGTTTTATGTTTGTTAGTGTTTGTTGAGGTCTATTAATATTTTGTTTTTTTATGGACGTCTGTTTTTGGTGTTAATGGTTTTTAATGTTTGTTGATGTTTATTGTTTTGTATTGATGTCTGCTGGTGTTTGTTGGTGTTTATTGATGTTTACGTATATCTGTTATTGTTTGTTGTGGTTGGTTAACGTGTGTTTGGTGTTGATGGTTAATGTTTGTTGTTTGTTGGTGTTTGTTGAGGTTGGTTAATGTGTGTTGGTATTTGTTGATATTGAGGTTTATATATGTTTATGGTTTGTTATTGTTTTGTTGTTTTTTATTGATGTCTGTCGGTGTTTGTTGATGTGGTTAGTGTTTATGTATTTGTTGGTGTTTGTTGATGTGGTTGGTGTTCATTTATATCTGTGGGGGTTTGTTGAGGTTGGTTAATGTTTGTTGGTGTTGATGTGTTTGGGAGTTTGTTGATGTATTTTGGTGTTTGTTGTTGTTTGTTGATGTATTTTGGTGTTTGTTGTTGTTTGTTGTATTTTGGTGTTTGTTGATGTATTTTGGTGTTTGTTGTTGTTTGTTGATGTATTTTGGTGTTTGTTGTTGTTTGTTGATGTATTTTGGTGTTTGTTTTTGAGTTTGTTGGTGTTTGTCAGCGTATTTTGGTGTTTTTTTATGTTTATTGGTTATTGGATGTATATCTGTTGGTGTTTGTTGATGTATTGTGGTGTTTGTTGGTGTGTTTTGGAGTTTGTTGGTGTTTGTTGGTGTGTTTTGGAGTTTATTGGTGTTTGTTGGTGTTCGTCTGTGTATTTTGGTGTTTGTTGACGACCTGAGTGTGCTTGCGAGCCTCACCTCCTCTATCTTCTGTTGCATTTCCTGCAGTTGCTCCTCCCACTGCTGCATCTCCGAGTCGAAGGAGTCCAGCACGTCGGCGGTCTCACCTCCCCACACACGGTCAACACCACACCGCAGATCTAGAGCCGCCATCACCCAGTGTGTGTGTGTGTTCCACTGATCTTTCTAGATCAACTGGGTCTCAGTATAGATCAAAAGCTTTCTGGAAGAGAGAGACAGAGAGATTTATGAGGTTTATGAGGAGTTATTCTCATCACCACACGTCAGCATTTCCATGATGTAACCTGGGAAAATATTCCTGACGCACTGAGGTCACTCAGATCACATTTCTGACCCCTCAGTGTCTGTTCCTCATCACTCAAACCCTCTTTTATCTATTAGTGTGTCTTATTATCCCTCGTAAAAACACTTCGAGAGGGACGGAGGAATTTAAAAAAAGAAAGATGCCTTTAAATAAATATGGAATAGAAATTTGTAAGAGGGAATAAACGTGAAATATAAAAAAAGAGGAAAATGGAAAACAGATTTGAAGATATAAAAGAACAGAGGGAAGCACCAAGAAGTTCACAACTAGGTGACGAGTACAGAAGTACAGAGCAAATAAAGGAAAAAAATAAATAAAAGTAGAACTGAAACGATAAGAAGGGGAAAGAAAACAAAGAAAAGGTTTCAAAAGAAATGGAGAAAAGAAGTGATTAAAATGATGAGGTGAATGGGGAAAAGGGAGAAGAGAGGAAATGAGCAAACAGGAAAATGAAGAAAACATGAAATAAATAAATAAATAAAAGGAAAATGAAAGTAAAAAACACACATTTAGATCAGATCTAGATCTGAGGTCAACAACCCTGGCTCAGCAGGAATCTTTGACCTGCTTGGACGGAACTGGACGGTGTTGCAACACACCAGCTGGAATCCTGCGGTGATTAATGGGCGAGCTGCGGAGTCAGAAATCCGATCCCGGCCCGAGTGGCTCTGAAGTGTCCGGATGGAAGAACAGGACAGAGGAATTTTTAGATCGCTGTCACTGGGCTACGGATCGGAAAACTGAATCAGTCGGACGAGCTGGAAATGAAGTTTGGAAAGCTCACATGATGACGTTCCATAAATCACGCACTTGTTTTACGTACGGAAAGTTTACGTATGGGAACCGGAATGACCTGAACTGAGCCCATATTATCTTCATATCACTTTATTTAACATCATTTTTATTCTCCTGGTTTGTGATGTTAGAAGGTTGAGAAGGTTGAGGGTTTGAGTCTTACTGATGCCACCGTTCTGGGTTATGAGTAAATGTAAAATCTGTCCAGAAGCTTCTACGGTTGTTCATTATAGTCCCTAAGTGACCGGTGTGAGCTGGTCATCCATTGCTCTGTTTAGTTTGGCTTCCACACCACATCATGTGAAGGTGTTTCTCAGTGTTTTTAACCTTAACATGTCTTCCAAAGTTCTGGTAACGACCTCCTCGTCCGAGCTGTTTACTAGTCGCTGCTCGTGAATTAAATTTGGTGGCGCTTTTATTAATAAATCATCGTACATCGTGGCTACTAGTGACTTTGTAAACAGAGCTAGCTGGAGCTATTTTCCAGGGGAGAGTTGAGTAACGTAGTTAGAAGGTTATATACGCTGCTTGTTCAGGTTGTGTTACGCTAGCTCGCTAAATCTAACCATGACAGGGATTTTTAAAGACTCACGGACGTTAATATTACGAGTCAACATCAACAGGGAGCTTATTTCTGAACGGAAGTGACGATACGGTGTTGACTCCATGATAAACTGAGTAATTTACGTATTTTTAAAGAGGTTTGAGGGTTTCGTCTTTACTCAAGACTCTAACTGGATATAAAAAATATTTTTATACAGATTGTTCACATTTTTTGTCTGTCTTTCCTGACCTCTAGTCACTGTCTGTGAGGAGCTGTGCATTTACATCCCCAAATCAGAAAAAGTTGGGACAGTATGGAAAATGCAATAAAATAAAAATGCAGTGTTACAGTTACTTTGACTTTTATTTGATTGCAGACAGTTTGAACCCGAGATATTCCATGTCCGGTTGGTTTGAGTATTTTGTTAAATAAAGGTACTACAAATTAAGTTTTAAAACATCAAACAAACACTCTATGGCCAGAAGTATTTGGACACCAGATTGTGAGCTTGTTGAACATCCCATTGATCTCTATGTGATACTTTCAGCTAGAACAACAGCCGCTCTTCTGGAAAGGCTTCTCTCAAGACTTTGGAGTGTGTCTGTGTATGTGAATTTGTGCCTATACAGCGTTTGTATGAGTGGGCACTTATGTTGGCGAAGCCTCAGTTAATGTTCCAGTTTATTCCAGAGTTGTTCTCTGTTCAGGCAACTTAAGTTCCATCATGCTGGAACAGGAAAGGACCTTCCCTAAACTTCCCTAATTTCCATTATATCAATAATTTACTACAGTTGTTAGCAACTGCTCTGGCTGACAGACATGAATCAGTTATTAGAAGCTGCGTCCCAATACTTTAGTCCATGTAGTGTTGTTATAAGCTCATAAAAACGTCTTACCGATCGTGTTCCGCAAAGCCAGTGAGGTAAAAAGTAAAGTCCTTAAATTTAAGATCCGTCCACAGAATCTGTCCACCCCTGTTAAGTCCTGATTGTTGAGCCTGGATGAGCCGGACGCTCCTCACTTCAGGTCGGACACTTTTGAGCGCTGGTCTGGCCGGAGGTGGGAAACTTTATAGAGCTTTTCCAGCTATTTTCACCCCGGCGTCACTCGGCCGCAGATTTATTAACACCATGTGAGTGGCTGTCGTCACCGACATCCCCGGGTTATAATTACAGACGCGGGGGCCGGCTGGCCGGGGCAGGGTGGGGCAGGGCCGGTCGTACGCGAGTGTGTTTACACAGCAGTGTTTTCCGTTTTATTTTTAACCCGGCTGTCGCCTTTACTGTTGCTACTCTGCTTTGAAATCCGGGCAGATCTTCAGAACCAGGTGAAGTTCTCCTCGACGACAGATGTTCCTCGTGCTAAACACGGTGACCCATGTGGTCCACAACGCAATGTTTTCTGTGTTATCATTGATTTATTTTGGGAGAGGGATTAGCAGGATTCGATCTGTCCCCTTTACGCTTGTCTTGTTTTCAATTCGCTCGGACATTTCCACAATGGTTGTGTGTTCCGTGTTTATTTACAGATCACAGTCGTTACTGCAGGGCTGACACGGCTGGTAAAGTAGGTGCTGCGCAGCAACACGGGTCCTGGAGACCTGGGTTTGGTCCTCACCTCTAGTCACTGTCTCTAAGGAGCTTTGCATTTAAGTTCTCCTTGTGTTTACATAGATTCCCTTTTGATTTGTGTTATTTCCTTGCTTGTACCTTCCAAAAACATGCAGTAGGTGGATTGACTGATCAAAGCCTTAAGCACCAGACCCACTGTGACCTAAACAGCCACCAGGGAATGACATGAATAAGTCTTCATGAATCCGGTGTTTAATAAATGATGCTGTTCTTCTGCTCCTCTACTTTACCTTGTTGTACTTTTGCCTATGTATGTTTTATGGCCAAAAGTATGTGGACACCTGACTATTAGCTCGTTGTGCATCCTATTCTAAAACCATGGCCAGAAATATGAAGTTAAGCCACATCAATACACACACTATACTGCTGACAATTTGTGGACACTTGACCTCAGTCCCAGTAAACAGCTCTGGGATGAACCGGAACATCAACTGAGGCTTTCTTGACCAACATCAGCACCCAGCCATACAAACACAAGTCCTGTGTGAAGCTTCTCAGAACAGCGGGTGATGTTTTTTTGAATATGGGATGTCCAACAAGCTCCTGGTCAGGTGTCCAATTACTTTTGTCCATATAGTGTATCTATGTATCTAACTCTCTCTCTCTTTCCCTTGTGGGCTCTTAAAAAAGCTTATTTTGGTGTAGAAAGTTCTATTAATTGGACTGGTTTGACTGGATCAAGTGCTTCACCCACCTTCAGACCAGTGTAAGCCAATGAGTCTTCAGTACTCAGGTGAGAATTCTGGGTAATGTAGTTCTGTATCTTCCAGGCCTTTAAGTCCGCGTCACGTCATGTGTAATGATGTTGTAGATAAAAAAACAAGGCAAAATAAAAAATGAGAGAGTCCTTGGTAATGGACAGCAATGCACTTTGGGTAACGTAGTATCCGCTGGCTCTTCATATACAAAAATCTGTGTGCTTTTATTGCAAGGCATCTTCTTAAAGTCACTTTCACTGGCAGCCCTCAGCAAAGCACCCTGGGAGACGGAGTCCTCCGAGCGGCCTACGCGCTGTAGTGCCGGCTCTCCTGGAACGTGCGCCGCCTGTAGTTCTGCGTGAACGAAAAACGAGCACAACATCGACATACGGACGAAAACAAGGACGGATCGATGGGGGGGGTCGGGGGGTGGTGCAGGTAACGACAGGATGGATGGAGGTCACATGACGAAGAAAAGAGTGAAAAGGAAAATGAGCTTAAACATGGTGGCGTATGAGAGCGAGGAGAACAGAAGGAGGAAGAGGATGAGTAAAATGAGGGGCTGAAACATCTGGGCGAGGAAAACGGCAAGTTAAAGAAATTAAAAAGCATGCGTCAAAACCAGAGGGGCGAGGAAAGAGAGGGTCGGGGGGTCGGGGGGGGGAGAGAAATCATCAGTGATGGTGAATATTTCAAGCCGAACTTCACATGGGAAACAACACAAGATATATTACTGCCAACTGTACTTTATATACCATACCATAATTACTGTGTTCAGGTGTTTTAGCCACACCCATTGCTTACAAGTGTGTAAAATAAATACACAGATCAGGCATAACATCATGACCACCTTCCTAATATTATGTTGGTTCCCCTTTTGCTCTGTGTATTCTGACACCTTTCTATCAGAACCAGCATGAACTTCTACAGCAATCTGATCTACAGGAGCTCGTCTGTTGGATCGAACCACACGGGCCAACAATGAGCCTTGGCCGCCCATGACCCTGTTCCTTCCTTGGACCACATTTGATAGATACTGACCACTGCAGACCGGGACACACCCCACAAGAGCTGCACTTTTGGAGATGCTCTGACCTGGTCATCTAGCCATCACAATTTGGCCCTCATCAAACTCTCTCAATCCTCACGCTCGCCCATTTTTCCTGCTTCTAACATCAACTCTGAGGATAAAATGTTCACTCGCTGCCTAATATATCCCCCCCACTAACAGGCCGTGATGAAGAGATAATCAGTGTTATTCACTTCACCTGTCAGTGGTCGTAATGTTATGCCTAGTCGGTGTATATGCTTACAAATTTGTGGTCTGTATTAGTTCCTTCTCAAAGTATGGCACATAAATATATGGAGAAGCCAGACCTCAAGCCTGCTTAACTCTTTTAGGATGAATTGGAGCGCTGCTTTCTCATCCAACATCAAATTTTCACTCTTTATAAAGCCCTCTTGGAGGAGTGGGGACTGTTATAGCTGCATGGGGACTGGCAACACCAGATTAATTCCCGTGGTTTTGAAAGAAATGCCAAACAAATCCATGGACAGGTGTCTACATACTTTTGTCTATCACTTGGAAGCTAGAACTCCAATTTTGTTTATAATTTCTACACCGCTGCAGGTCTGGACAGTGATATTCCTACTGATGTTGAGGATACTGATTGTGGACCTCACTAGGATCAATTTTTCAGTACGGTCCACAAATTCTTGAGGTTTGAGGTCTGAACTTTCCATGGGAGGGCGATTAAATCTGATCTCAACCTAATTTAGTCCTTTCAGAACCAGTTTGGATGGGTTTTAGTTTGTTCTTTTATTCAAAGCTACTTACAGAACTGTGACAGTACACTGTCTAAGCAATTGAGGGTTAAGGGCCTTGCTCAAGGGCCCAACAGTGGCAACCTGGCAGAGGTGGGGCTTGAACCAGCCATCTTTCGATTACTAGTCCAGTACCTTAACCACTAGGCTACAACTTGTTGCCAATCAGAAAGGGGGCAAAAACTTTTTCACAGTACTTTACACTATTGTGCACTCACAGATAGCCGTTCCTCCGAGTGTGGCTCCTCCCGTCTGCCTTCGTCTAGTCTCTCTAGAAATCCCATAAACCCCTGCAGCTCGTCCCTGAACTCGTTCATCTGTGTGCCTATACGATGGAGAAGTTCGCGCTCTCGGTTCCTCACATCATCTTCACCAGCAGCAGCACCACCAGCAGCAGCACCATGGTCCTCACCCTCTCGCCCGGCGGTCTCTCCATCACCCGTAAACACTCGAGTGTGGCTGATGAGGAGCTCGATGGTGTGTATCAAGTTCTCAGCTTCGGCTCGGATCTCCGTCATCTGCTGGCGTTCGCGAGGCGAGCGAGGGAGCAGAGGAGGTGCAGAGAGAGACGGTTGTGGAGTCTCTTCAGATTCGCCTCCCACAGGGCCTTCACGCTTCTGCTGGGGAAGAAGAAGCGATGAAGACGAGGAGGAGTCGCTCTCCGCTCCTCTTCCTCCAACTCTACCTTCTTCTTTTCCTTTTTCTCCTTCTGCTCCTCTTTCTTTAGCGTGTACTCCGACATCTTCTCTGTGTTCTTCTCGGTTTCTGTCTGAACGTTCTCCTTCTACTTTGCGTCCACCTTCGACTTTTTTGTCTCGTGTTCCTTCTACTCCTTGTTGTCCATGGTTTCCTGATCTTTCTCCTTCTCCTGCTCCACTTTCTACAGCTCTTGCTTCTCCTTCTTGTCCTGATTCTCGAACTTCTTGCGTTCCTCCTTCTCTTCGTAACCATCTTCGTCCACAATCTCCTGTTCCTTCTTCTCCTCGTGCCCCTACGGCTGTTTCTTGTCCAACAATTCCTCCACCTTCTTGACTTATTGCTTCTCCAGCTTCCAGTTCTCCTCTATTTCCTACAACTCTTCCTCCTCCATCTACCTGCCCTGCTTCTCCATGTTCTTTATTGTTTTCTAGTCCTTCTTTACTTCCTCCTTCTCCATTACCTCCTGCTTCTCCTCCACCTTCTTGTCGTTCTCCTCCCGTTCCTCCTCCAGCCCCTCGACTGGACAGCATCACCCTCTTCTCGTACTGCAGCTGCATCACTTTTCCGCTGAGCTCGTTCACTTGCAGTCGCGCCGCCCTGAGCTCGTCCTTCAGCATCTCCATCACTGCAGATGAAGGAGCTCCATCCCCAAACGAAGACGAAGCTCCACCTAAACTGCCACGCCTTGATCCCTCTTTGCTCCTCAGTTTCTTCAACTCGCTCATCAGCTTCCTGTTCTGCTCCTCGGCGTCGGCCGAATTCCTCCGCAGGAGCTCCGCCTCCTCTTCCAACAGCTGGAGCTGCTCCTTCAGTTCGTAAAGCCCCGCCCCTTGGTTTACAACAGCCACGCCCCCTACAGCTCCTCTCACGCTATCGAGCTCGTCTCTCAGGTCACGGTTCTCCAACTCTAGTTCCACGATCTTGCGTCCCAAGATGCTGGCCTCCTCCTCAACCAACCGGAGGCGGAGCTTCAGACCCGATTGGCGGGTGGTGGGCGGGCCCACGGCTTCACCTTTGAACTGCGGGCTGTCGAAATCGCCATAAAAGGAGTGGTACTTCTGCAGCTCCTGCTCCAACAGGTCCTTCTCCTTATCCAGCGTCGCCATCTTCTTCCTCATGAGGGTCGCTTCCTCTTTAATGAACGCCAGCTGGCACTTCAGGTCCTCGCTGTCCTCCTGAGAACAAAAACAAACAAACCATTCTTATTAACCACTCCACCCAGGTCAGGGCTGCAGTGGGTCTGTGTCTCCCAGAAACACTGGGTGCAAGACCAGAACAGACCCTGAACAGGGAGCTAATCCAACCCAGGCCAACACACACTTACATATTTACATTTAGAGCAGCCAATCCACCTTCTGCACACTTTAGGAGGGTGTTATTACTCAGTGACACACAGTGCAGTTGCTAGAATGGGTGCTGCACAACAATATGGGTTCTGGGAACGTGGGTTTGATCCTCGGCTCACCTCAGTGATGAAGTATGAGATCTTATCCCCTCTCTGAGCTTCTTTACTGCCTCTCCGCTTCTGAACCTGCACACACACACACACACACACACACACACACACACACACACACACACACTACTATATATACACTATATGACCAAAAGTATTTGGACACCTGAATAGAGTGTTAGTGGTCATTTGTGTGCATATGTGTGTGTGTGTGTATGTGTGTGTGTGTATGTGTGCATGTGTTGTGTGTGAGTGTGTGTTTTTGTGTATGTATGTGTGTGTTTGTGGTGAGTGTGTGGTTATATATGAGTGTGTGTGTGTGTGTGTGTGTGT
The DNA here is from genome assembly GCF_030014385.1 of Trichomycterus rosablanca. Taxonomy (NCBI): domain Eukaryota; kingdom Metazoa; phylum Chordata; class Actinopteri; order Siluriformes; family Trichomycteridae; genus Trichomycterus; species Trichomycterus rosablanca. Next base: position 1,092,245 of record NC_086006.1, on the reverse strand, counting down.
GTATGTGTGTGGTATGTATGTGTGTGTGTGGTTATATGTGTGTGTGTGTGTGGTATGTGTGTGGTATGTGATGAGTGTGAGTGTATGAGTGTATGTGTGTGTGTGTGTGTGTGTGTATGTGTGTATATGTGTGTGGTTATGAGTGTGAGTGTGTGTGTGTGTGTATGTGATGAGTGTGTGGTTATATATGAGTGTGAGTGTATGAGTGTATGTGTGTGTGTGTGTATATGTGTGTATATGTGTGTGGTTATGAGTGTGTGTGTGTGTGTGTGTGTGTGTGTGTGTGTGTGTGTGTGTACCTCTCTGGTTCTCTCCAGTTCATTCTGCAGTGCTTGTTTGTTGACCTCCAGCTCGATGAGTTTCTCTCTCAGTCTCTGGTTCTCCTCCTCCGTTCTCGTCCGCTTCTCCTCCACGTTCTTCAGCTCGTGGTGGAGCCTCACTGACACGTCCTTGGCCACCTGAAGAAACATCTCAGAGGCTTTACTGAGTGTGTGAGTGTGTTCGGTTCTGCAGATCATTCGGAAACATCCAGCAGGGGTACCTCAGGTATTTGTGTTACGACTTGGATATTTTATTTAGTAATGACTGAAACATACGTTCATGACTGCATGCTCTTACCTTAAGGTCCTGCTCCAGGTTCCTCAGCAGTTCCTCGTCCATCTCTCCGCCCTCGGCGTACCGCAGGTGTTTGCGTTCGGCTTTGCGGACCCTGTATTGCAGGATCCTGCAGTTCTTGTTGGCGCGCTCCAGCTCTCGGCGCAGCTCGTGCAGCCTGCAGGTGTCTTCTTCATAAAATGCATCGTGCATCTCGTCCATCTCCGTCCGCATCTCCTCGATCTCCTTCTGCACAGAGCAGAACGTTGTGCTGAACTCACACTGTCACGATGTGCTGCTGGTGTGTTTGTATAACATGTAAGGTATAAAGGTGCAGCATGTGGTGTGGGTGCATCACAGATCCACGGTGCCAGGTTTGATTCTTGGTATGAGTTAAATTTTCAGGTAGATTTCCCGAAATCAAGCAGGTGGAGTGAGTGAGTGAGTGAGTTGATAAGTGAGTGGGTGAGTAAATTTGTGATTTTGTGAGTGGGTGAGTAAGTACGTGGGTGGATAAGTGAATTAGTGAGTGAGTTAGAAGAGAGTGGATAAGTGAGATAGTGAGTGAATGAGTGAGTGGATAAGTAAGTGATTGAATGAGTGAGTGGATAAGTGAGTGAGTGACTAAATGAGTAAGTGATTTTGTGAGTGAGTGAATAAGTAAGTGGGTGGATAAGTGAATTAGTGAGTGAGTTAGAAGAAAGTGAATAAGTGAGTGAGTGAATAAATGAGTATGTAAGTGAGAGGATAAGTGAGTGAATGAGTAAAAGAGTTACTTAATGAGTGAGTCAGTGGGTGGGTGAGGGAGTAAATGAATGAATGAATAAGTGGATAAGTGTGTGAGTGATTTAGTGAGTGAATGACGACTGAGTAAATGAGTGAGTGAATGAGTGAGTGGATACGTGAGTGAGTGAATGAGTGAGTGTTTAAGTGTGTGAGTGAGTGGGTGAGTAAGTGGAGAAGTGTGTGATTGAATGAGTAAGAGAGTCAGTTGAGTGAGTGAGTGAGTGAGTGTATGAATGAGTGGATACGTGTGTGAGTGAGTGGGTGAGTAAGTGGATAAGTGGGTGAGTAAATGAGTGAGTAAATAAGTGAGAGAGTGAATGAGTGAGTGGGTGAGTGAGTGAGTATTAGGATGTATTCCTGCCTTATGTTCAGTGTTTTTAAGTTGACACCAACGCCCTCACCAGGATGAAGCGATTCGTGTTAAATGAATGAATGAATAAATGAACACATGAATGAGATTTTATTAAGCAGCGACCTGATACTGTTTATTTGTAAAAACTCTCTGTAATAAACCCAGAACACAGAGCACTTACTGACAGTATCTGGTAGAGACCATCATTCATTCATTCATTCATTCATTCATTCAATTGCTTCATCCTGATTAATCCTGAGTCACAGTGGGCCTGGAGTCTACCTGGTAACACTGAGCACATGACAGCAACACATCCTGGACTTTGGACTTTCGACCATTCACTCATCCATATCTAGAGTCAGTGCATGACTGTGAGAAGTTTGGCATGTTCTTCACGTGTCCACATGGATTAACCTTGGGTACTTGGGTTTCACCCCCCCTCCAAAGCATGCAGAAGGTGGACTGGATGATTTAATTAACCCATATGAGTGAGTGAGTAAATAAATGTAATGCCAAGGCCAGTCCGGCGTGAATCCCAGCCTTGTGGTCATTGCTGCCGGGTGTAGGCGGACCCACCGCGACTCTGACCAGGACGAAGGTGAAAATGAATACCTTGTGTTCGTACTCACTCTGAGGCTTTCATTTTCATGTTGTAGTTTCTCCAGCAGTTCGGGTTCCTCTGGTTCCTCCTGGTTCTGCATCATGGTCCAGGATGGGCTGGTATCTTCTCTAGCTAGTCTGAATGAAGCCTCCTGCAGACCGGAAGAGCTGACAAGGTGGCTGCCAGATTGTATGGTTTTACTCTTTGATAATACTGAAGCGGAATGAGGATTATTTTAAAAATAACCTGGCATCCCAGCTCTTCGGGAAGCAACGGTAAATCCTCGTCCGGGGTTGCCAGATTTCCAAAAAAATTATAATCCCCGGAACCATTAGTAAAGAGTAAGTTGAATGGGTGCCGCACAGCAACATAGCTTTCTGTTTGGAGTTTTTCTTTATGTTACCTTCATGGTTTACTCTGGGTACTCCGTTTACCTCACACTCTTCCTATAACATGCAGGAGATGGATTAGGAGGTCAGTATTGTCCCTGAAATATTCCCAATCTGGCAACACGAAACGCACTCGCATCAGCATCATCAGGCCTGGACGGCGGCGCTCAGTGGATGCTGATCACAGCAGCTCAGGTGCACCAGGGTCAAACTGCTTTTTTTTGTATTTATCGTGTATTTTTCACCACGTTTTGCACTAAAATTGCAATTTAAATAAATATGTGAGTGCTGTTGCACCCCTCTACATGCTGAGCAAAATAATCTAGATGCCCAAAAGTATTTGGACACCTGACCATGAGCTTGTCGGACATCCTGTTTTAAAAACAATTGGTATTAAAATATGACCTCTGTGTGATCTTTTCGCCTATAACAACAGCCGCTTTTCTAAAGCTTCTCACAGGACTTTAGAGTATGTCTGTGGGGATTTGTGCCCAGTCAGAAGAGCATTTTGTGGATGAGAACTGATTAAATTGATGTTTCCAGTAAGACTGAGGTCAGGGCTTTGTGCAGGTCACTGGAGAGTTTTTCTTTTATGCCATTATAGAGCATTATATGGCCTTATATATAAGGCCATATAATGCCCCCCCCCCCCCCCCCCCCCGCTCCAAGGTGTCCTGGTACACCCCCCCCCCCCCCCGCTCCAAGGTGTCCTGGTTATCCCAAATGAAAATATGGTCACCCTACTTAAGTGGCCAAGTGGAAACTGCACAATCCCAAATCCTCTTACTGCACAGTAATCAGCCCTGTGTGTCTAATTCCTCCTGCTCTCCCCTCTTAACCCACATCCACCGGAGCTTCTGCTGGACAAGCACAGCGGTCAGGACCTGCACGGCGGCCAAAAGTATGTGAACACCCCCTAATTATTGAGTTCAGCTCATTTATTCACACAATTTTGGAACAAGTATATAAAATGATTAAACATGAAACATATATAACCATGAACTGAAGACCTTTAAACACACTGGGTTTCAGGGTTAGAATGTCCAGCGTTGTGATCAGCTGGTCACGTGGCTACATGCAGACATGATTGGTTCTGTCTGAGGTGGGGAGGTGAACGAGGCCCTGGTTCTGTCCGGGGTGTGTTACCGCATCGTGCCCAGTGATTCCAGGGATACCAGACCCACCGCAACCCTGACCAGGGAAACCAGTGGTGAAATGTTGTTTTACTAACAAACCTAAATACCAAAAAAGTTGGGATAGGATGAGAAACACAAACTTTGTACATGTACGGCATTTAAAAGACACTTTTATCCAAAGCAATTAAAGAATAAGGGCACTGCTCAGGGGTCCAACAGTGGCAACTCGCTGGTGGTGGGGTTTGAGCCAGCAACCTTCAGATTACTATTAAATATAGTTTGCTATATGATACAGTTTGGATATAGCCACATAGTGCACGTGTGTTGTACAGCGTTGTGTTTTTTCAGTGTCCTGAGCAGACCTGCTGGATTAGATTAGGGACGGTGGTTCTGACTGACCCCCCCTCTCTCTCTCCTGTAGAACCTCTCTGAGTGACGTGGGTTCATAAGCTCTTTTACTGCCAAATCCAATTTACTTAGATCAGATCCACCTGAGAGGGACACTCCACCCTGCCCTCTGTCCCAATTCTGCTCCTCTGTCACCCTGAGGAACTCCCGAGAAAACAGACCAGGACGAGGAGATGCAGATGATGCTCAGCAAAAAAAATGCTAAATTTATGTTCACATTCTGATCAGCATCCTGCCTTCAAAAAAACAGATAAAAAAGATCAAAGAAAGAGACAAAACGATCAAAGAAAGAGAAAAAAGATCAAAGAAACAAATAAAAAAGATCAAAGAAAGAGAAAAAAGATCAAAGAAACAGACACACAGAGGATAGAAAATAGAGACAAAAGAATAAAGAAATACAAAAATCAATAAGAAAATAGAACAAAGAAAGAAGATTTGAGCACAATAATTACAATAACAATGTTTATTTTTTACAGCAGCGGTACCATAAAATATACAGAAAGCTTAATCATTAATGAATTATTTCTATATATTTTCTATGCAAACCAATAATAATAATAACAATTATAATAATGTTTTATTATTAACATAATACTCATACCAGAGTTCTGAGTTTCTGCCGGGACCTGATCCTGGTTCCTTTCCACTATATAGACATAGACAGGGGGGGGGGGGGGGGGGCATTCATGATTGTTTTTCCTTCTGGTGGAACCGGACTCACCACTACCCAGACCAGGATAAAACAGACAATAAATGAATAAACGATTGTTTTGTCACTGTTTTCTCTCCAGCAGCATCTCACTAACATTAGCTTGATAATTATATTAAAATAAAACCAGTAGCCATGTTTACTAGCAAATTAGAAAAATTTTGATCCAGTTTGCCCTTCAAAAAAGAAAAAAAACATAATACAAATTTTAAAAAATCATTAAAATCAAGTAACGTGGCAGCGCGCTAATTTTTCTCAAGCTCTCCGCAGTGTAAACGAGATCTAGCCGCTCGCCCTGTCAGCTCCCTACATCCCTCCAAACCTCCCCATCAGTCCATCAGTACCGGTTATATACACCAACCCTCCTCCATCCTCCCCGTCACTCTCGCTTTCTTCTTCCTCTCTTCTGTTCGCCGCCGTTCTCCTCGCCGTGCCCCGAGCTCTTGGCTGAACCGTTGGTCAGCGCGGTGACGGACGCCGCGACGCCGTTGGACGAGGCCCTGTGTGACTTGGAACGTGGCCGCAGTCGGTAGGTTTGGTAGTAGAAGTTGGCGAAGAGGATGATGAAGGTGATGGCGTAGCCGATGAGCGCCCACTGCATCCACGCCGGGAACGGACAGCCCGAGTACAGAGAGTGAGCGGCGTGGCCGATAGTCACGTGGAACTGAATCTACAACACGGAGCCGAAAAGAAAGTGGACGCATCAGACTGATAATGCATGCTGGGTGATGAATGAATGGTGAATGAGTGGTGACTGGATGAATGAGTGAAAAACGAATGATAAATAAGTGATGAATGATGAATGAGTGATCAATGTGAGATGAATGAGTGATGAATGTATAATAAATGATTAATGAATGAGTAATAAATAAATGATGAATGAGTGATGAATGAGGTAATAAATAAATGATAAATGAGTGATGAGTGATGAACAAGTGAAGATTGAATGATGAATGTGAGATGAACAAGTTATGAATGTATAATAAATGATTAATGAATGAGTGAGTATTGTTGAATGAGTGATGAATGTGAGATGAATATGATAAAAGATTGATGAACGAAAGATTGTGAGATGAACGAGTGATGAATAAGTGATAAATGTGAAATGAACAAGTGATGAATAATGAACGAGTGATGAATGGATAATGAACGAGTGATGAATCAGTGATGTGTGAGATGAACAAATGATGAACGAGTGATGAATGTAAAATGAACAAGTGATGAATGTGACAAATGTATGATGAACGAGTGATGAATCAGTGACGAGTGTGAGATAAATGTAAGATGAATGTGAGATGAACGAGTGATGAATGATGAATGTGAGATGAACGAGTGATGAATGTAAAATGAATGAATGAATGAATTCAGTATTTACCATCTGGATGATGGTGAGGTGTTTCTTCCACCACAGGTATTTGTGCATGTGAGGACCCACAGCAGCGAGACCGTAGTAACTGTACATCACAACGTGAATCCCAGAATTTATCGTCGCTCCAAAAAACGCTGCGTAAAAATGGATTATATTAATTATGATTTCATTATTACTCATAACTATATGACCAAAAATATGTGGACACCACTTCTAATTGTTATAGAGGGCCAGTTAGGATTATAGAGGGCCCTGACGGTTCGAAAACACTGATGTGGAGAAACAGAAGGAACGTCGGTAGGTCATGAAGAACACAGGAGGGTTAAAGAGCTTTAGGCTTTAGACTGGAGCATATGGTTCCTGAAGCCCCCATCCCCCTAACTCACTAACTGGTTCATCTAACGATCATTCACGTCCTGATGTGGTGTCCACCAAAGTCCTGTTAGTCAAGTGTTTTTTACTGTGGTCTGATTGGGTATTTTGGGAGGTATAAATTAATATAAATCAAAACAAATGTGTTTGTGTGTGTGTGTGTGTGTGTGTGTGTGTCCTTACACTGGCCTCCAGGAACCCACTTGACACCGATCCACCAGAGGATGAACATGGTACAGTGGTGGTAGACGTGCAGGAAGCTGACCTGGTTGAACTTCTTCCTCATGATGAAGAACACTGTGTCTAAAAATTCCACCCCTTTAGAGATGTAGTACCACCACAACGCAGATGCTATCTACACACACACACACACACACACACACACACACACACACAAACAACGACAAATAAAAATGTATCTGCACCATGTTCTCCTGGACAGGACGGGATTTCTTGTTGTTTGGTGTTCCACAAGGCTGTGTTCTAGGTCTCTGTCATGACACGTATGTACAGATCTTCCAGAACTGAGGTGCTGATTTCTGTGGATGTATTCGAGCTGTTCTGAGGCGCCGTGTGACAGTTGGTGTGAGCGTGAGGGAATATGTGGGATTTAATAAGATTAAGGTCAGCAGCGCAGGGGTTAAAGGTCAGGAGAAGCGTAGTGCTCCTGCAGTGTAAGCTTCACTCACAAACCATTTAACACCCTCATGTGCTGAACTTGCACTGAGCTTTAGGACCACTGGGAAGGATGAGTGTTACCATGGTGATATTAAGGATAAATAAGTGTGTGTGTGTGTGTGTGTGTTGATCTCACCCTGACTTCGTTGGCATCGTTGGAGTATTTAACAGGTTGGCACAGGTAACTGTAACCCGCCGCTCTGGAGCCCAACAGCAGCTACAGACAGTAAAGAGAAGATGATCGGATGAACTAAATGATGAATAAGTGGATAGATGGATTGATGGAGGTATGAATGGACGAATGGCGATAAGGTTGGATGGAATGGATGGAGGTAAGGAAGATTAATAGATGGAGGTAGGGTTGGATGGAGATAGGGATAGATGGAATGGATGGAGGTAATGTTGGATAGATGAATGGCGGTAGGGTTGGAGGAAGATAAAGTTGAATGGCGGTAGGGTTGGATGGATGGATGGATGAAAGGTTTGGATAGATGGAGTGGTGGATGAATGGATAGAGGTAGGTTTGGATGGATGAATGATTGGATGGAGGTAATGTGGATGGATAATGGGTGGTTGGATGGAGGTAGAGATGGATGAATGGTTGGATGGATGGATAAATGAATGGTTGGAGGTAGGTAGGAATGGATGATGGATGGGGTGAGATGAATGGATGGATGGATGAATGGTTGGATGGAGGTAGAGATGGATGATGGATGAATGGTTGGATGGAGGTAGAGATGGATGAATGGTTTGGATGGATGGAGTGGTGAATGAATGGATAGAGGTAGGTTTGGATGGAGGTAAGGATGGATGGAATGGATGGAGGTAATGTTGGATGGATGAATGGCGGTAGGGTTGGATGGATGGATGGATGGATGGATGAATGGTTTGGATGGATGGAGTGGTGAATGAATGGATAGAGGTAGGTTTGGATGGAGGTATGGATGAAGGGATGGATGGATGAATGGATGGAGGTAATGTGTATTGATGATGGGTGGCTGGATGGATAGAGGGATGGAGGTAAAGTTGGATGTAGGTAGGGATAGATGGATGAATGGATGGATGGAGTAGTGAATAAATGAATGGAGGTAGGGATGGATGGATGGATAAATGCTTGGATGGAGGTAGGGTTGGATGATAGATGGATGAATGGTTGGATGATAGATGGATGAATGGTTGGATGATAGATGGATGAATGGTTGGATGATAGATGGATGAAGGTGGGATGGAGCGGGGTAAAGTCGGATATGGTAGGGATGGATGGAGAGATGGATGGAAGGTTTGGATGGATGGATGAATGGATGGATGAATGGTTGGATGGAGGGATGGATAGATGAAGGGATGGATGGAGGGATGGATAGATGAAGGGATGGATAGATGAAGGGATGGATGGAGGGATGGATAGATGAAGGGATGGATGGAGGGATGGATAGATGAAGGGATGGATGGAGGGATGGATAGATGAAGGGATGGATAGATGAAGGGATGGATGGAGGGATGGATGGATGAATGGTTGGATGGAGGGATGGATAGATAGATGAAGGGATGGATGGAGGGATGGATAGATGAAGGGATGGATAGATGAAGGGATGGATGGAGGGATGGATAGATGAAGGGATGGATGGATGGATGGAGAGATGGATAGATGAAGGGATGGATAGATGAAGGGATGGATGGATGGAGGGAGGGATGGATGAAGTGGTGAATAAATGAATGGAGGTAGGGATGGATGGATAAATGCTTAGATGGAGGTAGGGTTGGATGATAGATGGATGAATGGTTGGATGGATGGATGAAGGTGGGATGGAGGGAGGTAAAGTCGGATATGGTAGGGATGGATGGAGAGATGGATGGAAGGTTTGGATGGATGGATGAATGGTTGGATGGAGGGATGGATGGAGGGATGGATGGAGGTAGAGATGGATGATGGATGAATGGTTGGATGGAGGTAGAGATGGATGGATGAAGGGATGAATGGAAGGATGGATGAATGGAGGGATGAATGGATGGATGGAGGTAGAGATGGATGGATAAATGCTTAGATGGAGGTAGGGTTGGATGATAGATGGATGAATGGTTGGATGGATGGATGAAGGTGGGATGGAGGGAGGTAAAGTCGGATATGGTAGGGATGGATGGAGAGATGGATGGAAGGTTTGGATGGATGGATGAATGGTTGGATGGAGGGATGGATGGATGGATGGAGGTAGAGATGGATGATGGATGAATGGTTGGATGGAGGTAGAGATGGATGGATGAAGGGATGAATGGAGGAATGAATGGAGGGATGGATGGTGGTGGGATGGATGGAGGTAGAGATGAATGGATGGATGGAGGTAGAGATGAATGGATGGATGGATGGGTGAGAGTGGGATGGAGCATGCGCACCTCTTTGCAGATGTAGAAGTTGAGCAGAACCATGCTGAAGTTGTAGACGATGAGGGTTTTGCGGAGCTGGAAGGCCTCGCCATGCTGCATGTAGCGTGGCCCCGCCCACAGGAAGAGCAAATATAGAGCACTGATGCCCAGAGTGGGCAGTGGTGATGACATCATCGGCCATCGCTCCACCCTTTTATCTAAACACACACAAACACACACAGATCATCATATCCAAACCCACGGGCATTACTACGGCGCTGGTACCAGCTTCTGACGGGGCTTTCCACTACATTTTGGAACATGGATGCAGGGATTCACTTCTGTTTAGCAACAAGAGCATTATTTACCCGGGCACTGTTGTTGGGCACTGCCATACCAGAACAGGACACGGTATTCCCCAAACTGGTGCCATGGACTGTTGCTCAAGCTGAGCTGTTGTTGCTCCCAGACATCTCTAGTTTACAGTAACAGCACATGTAGCTGATGTCATGTTCAGGAACCCTTCCATCATGAGCGTTCGGCACCTCGTTATTATCTTGTGTGTGATCCTGAACCCAGGAGTTAATCAGGGTGTCCACATACTTTTGGAGAGTGGATATAGAGTTACCTGCTATTGTAAGGCTCCACGTGTAGAATTGTGCCGTATCGTTCATGAGATGAAGCACCGCGTCCATGATTCGCTCGATCGTCCTGTAATCACCACAGAAACAGCGTCCACATAAATACTCAGCAGTTAAAAGTACTGAACCAATAATCTGGACCTTAAGGACCCAAGACCACCAAGGTGCCTCTGTGGGGCCCCTGAGGGCCTTTTATACCTAGTTTGGATTGTATTTACGTCATTTGGCAGACAAAAAACTGCGACCTTATACAACGCAAGCAATTGAGGGTTAAGGGTCGTGCTCAGGGGTCCAACAGTGGTAACCTGAGCCTCTGATCACTGATCACAATACCTGCTGTACTTTGTACAATACTTTTTAATAACTGTGCAATATTTGGTTAACTTCCTTCATAAATACTGTTTATATTTTTGTAACTTTTACATATTCTTACTTTTTAATATATGTGTACATACATGTAAACACTGTAATTTTCTATTTTTTGTATTCTTGAAAGCTGCTGTAACACTACAAATTTCCCCCTGTGGGATAATAAAAGGCGATCTTATCTTTATCTTATCTTTATCTTATCTTTATCTTATCTTTATCTTATCTTATCTTTATCTTATCTTTCTTATCTTATCTTTATCTTATCTTTATCTTATCTTTATCTTATCTTATCTTTATCTTATCTTTCTTATCTTATCTTTATCTTATCTTTATCTTATCTTTATCTTATCTTTATCTTATCTTAATCTTATCTTTATCTTATCTTTCTTATCTTTATCTTATCTTATCTTTATCTTTATCTTATCTTTATCTTATCTTTATCTTTATCTTTATCTTATCTTATCTTTATCTTTATCTTATCTTTATCTTATCTTATCTTATCTTTATCTTTATCTTATCTTATCTTATCTTTATCTTTATCTTTATCTTATCTTTATCTTATCTTTATCTTATCTTTATCTTATCTTATCTTTATCTTATCTTTCTTATCTTTATCTTATCTTATCTTTATCTTTATCTTATCTTTATCTTATCTTTATCTTATCTTTATCTTATCTTTCTTATCTTATCTTTATCTTATCTTTATCTTATCTTTCTTATCTTTCTTATCTTATCTTTATCTTATCTTTCTTATCTTATCTTTATCTTATCTTTATCTTATCTTTCTTATCTTATCTTTATCTTATCTTTATCTTATCTTATCTTTATCTTATCTTATCTTTATCTTATCTTATCTTTATCTTATCTTATCTTTATCTTATCTTTATCTTATCTTTATCTTATCTTATCTTTATCTTATCTTTCTTATCTTATCTTTATCTTATCTTATCTTTATCTTATCTTATCTTTATCTTATCTTATCTTTATCTTATCTTTATCTTATCTTTATCTTATCTTATCTTTATCTTATCTTATCTTTATCTTATCTTTATCTTATCTTTATCTTATCTTATCTTTATCTTATCTTTCTTATCTTATCTTTATCTTATCTTTATCTTATCTTTATCTTATCTTATCTTTATCTTATCTTTCTTATCTTTATCTTATCTTATCTTTATCTTTATCTTATCTTTATCTTATCTTTATCTTTATCTTTATCTTATCTTATCTTTATCTTTATCTTATCTTTATCTTATCTTATCTTATCTTTATCTTTATCTTATCTTATCTTATCTTTATCTTATCTTTATCTTATCTTTATCTTATCTTATCTTATCTTTATCTTTATCTTATCTTATCTTATCTTTATCTTATCTTTATCTTATCTTTATCTTATCTTATCTTTATCTTATCTTATCTTTATCTTATCTTTATCTTATCTTTATCTTATCTTTATCTTATCTTATCTTATCTTTATCTTTATCTTATCTTATCTTATCTTTATCTTATCTTTATCTTATCTTTATCTTATCTTATCTTTATCTTATCTTATCTTTATCTTATCTTTATCTTATCTTTATCTTATCTTATCTTTATCTTATCTTTCTTATCTTATCTTTATCTTATCTTTATCTTATCTTTATCTTATCTTATCTTTATCTTATCTTTCTTATCTTTATCTTATCTTATCTTTATCTTTATCTTATCTTTATCTTATCTTTATCTTTATCTTTATCTTATCTTATCTTTATCTTTATCTTATCTTTATCTTATCTTATCTTATCTTTATCTTTATCTTATCTTATCTTATCTTTATCTTATCTTTATCTTATCTTATCTTTATCTTATCTTTCTTATCTTTATCTTATCTTATCTTTATCTTTATCTTATCTTTATCTTATCTTTATCTTATCTTTATCTTATCTTTCTTATCTTATCTTTATCTTATCTTTCTTATCTTTCTTATCTTATCTTTATCTTATCTTTCTTATCTTTATCTTATCTTTCTTATCTTATCTTTATCTTATCTTTCTTATCTTTCTTATCTTATCTTTATCTTATCTTTATCTTATCTTTCTTATCTTAATCTTATCTTATATTTCTTATCTTTATCTTATCTTATCTTTATCTTATCTTTATCTTATCTTATCTTTCTTATCTTTATCTTATCTTATCTTATCTTTATCTTATCTTTCTTATCTTTATCTTATCTTATCTTTCTTATCTTATCTTTATCTTTATCGTATCTTATCTTTCTTATCTTATCTTTCTTATCTTATATCTTATCTTAATCTTATCTTTCTTATCTTATATCTTATCTTATCTTTTATCTTATCTTATCTTAGTCCAGTAGCTTCACCGCTGACCAAACTGCGGTATGTGATATACCCAGATGGGCAACATCACATGGTGCCATTATACGGTGGGCTAACAGACCACCATGCAACTCAAGCACCATAATATTTATTCATTCATCATTTTATTTCCAATTTTTATTTTACAGATTTTGCTGCTGATGAATGATGATGATTATAAAGAGGTTCACGCAGGTACAACATGACGACCGCTGCACTTTTGTGGAACCATCAGTCCCGTGTGATGAACTGACGAGTCTTCAGATGAAATAAACACACGGGCTGTAGGAACAAGGTCCCTCTGGGGCCCTGAAGCCCCGCGTGTGTGTCAGCAGCTTTCCAACACACTCGTCACCAGACCGTAAATCCACTTGATCTGCGAGCTTAGAGGAGGAGTGTGGCACGACCCACATTCGGTCCAACCTAATCACCATCACTCACCATAACCAGACACCGGCGAGCGGTCTGAACACTTACCGAAGACTGTTGCAAAAGTATGTGGACGCTGCTTCTAATTATTAGGATCAGGTGTTCAGCCACACCCCTTGCTATGAAGTGTATAAAATTAATTCTATAAAATAAATAAATTACACACCATTTCCAGTCACAGCATGTTTGTGACCTTGTGTCCAATCACAAATGCAAGCAATTAGGGAATCAGGGCCTTGCTCAGGGGCCCAACAGTGTCAGCTTCGCAGCGCAGGGGCTCAAACCAGCATCCTTCTCATTCTGCAGTAAACTGTGAGGTCCTGTGACCTGCACATATCTATACAGAGCTCTCCAGACTAGATCTACTTGTATGGGCACAGAGAAGTCCATTCTAATCACTACTGAGGAGTTAAAAGGACATTTTAGAACTTTCCACACCAACAGCTTTCATGTCGGTTCTTTTCTGGAACTCATATGTGTAGAACCGCGGTTCAGCTGAATAATGAATCCGTCTCTGAGCTCCAGTGAGCAGCAGCAGGTGATCTGAGATCTTACCTCTCTGCTGGAGATGAGAAATTCTACACCAGCATCCGGTCCAACAGCCTTCCGTTCCTAGATCTTTAAATAACTACAATCACTAACCGTTCATCAGACACACACATCAAAGTGCACCAGACCGAGCAGGCTTTATTCTAAAGATCTATAAACACTCTTTTATCTATAAATCTTTAAACAGGTAAAAGAAAAATAAGTCTCCGGACCCCCCCGCAAGGTGTCATGTCCTCCACGCGCCCCGATCTCTGTGGTGTCGCGCGCCGGCAACTGGGCCCGTTGTTCAGTGGCGCGCGCAGGGGGCGGAGCTTAGCTTCTTGTTCCCTACCTAGGGGTCACCGTGTTCCCTACCTAGGGGTTAGAACACTGAGTGTGTAATGGAACACTTCCCTCCTGTCCCCTCGTTTTTGAGCCCCTTCACTCCACTGTTGTCGACATCAAGACAATAAATGTGAGATAAGAGAGAAAAATGATCTTTTAAAAATAAAGCCCTATATAATTCTCATTATTGAACATTTTTATTGAAATGAAGACATAATATTTACAAAAAGCGCACAAGTTAAAATATGAAGACAACAACCCAGCTAACAGGGAACGTTCCCACAACTTTCGCTAACGTTATGTAAAAGTTCTCCTAATGTTACACAACACAAATATATAAATACATCAGTTAAAAATATATCAGTTGAAAATATATAGATATATCAGCGAAAAATATAAAAATATATCGGTTACAAATATATATAAATATATCACTTAAAAGATATGAATACATCAGTTAAAATATATATAAAAATATCACTTAAAAATATGAATTCTTTTTAATAACAGTCAAGAGTGAAAACAATAGAAAAATAACTATATAAAGGCCTTTATTTAGAAATGACACATCAGAATTACTTGATATTAACTGAGTGTAAACTACAGATGGTGTTCTATCATTATGAAGTGGAATTATTCTGTGGAAACTAGAGAATTCCTTTTTATAAAAAATCTATATTGAAAATAATGGAAATTTGACAATATAAAGGGCCTTTATTTTGAAATGAAACATCAGAATTGCTTGAAATTAACTGAGTAACATCTACAGATGGTGTACTATCATTATGAAGTGGAATTATTCTGTGGAAACTAGAGAATTTCTTTTTATAACAGTCTATATTTAAAAAAATAGAAAAATAACAATATAAAGGCTTTTATTTAGAAATGATACATCAGAATTGCTTGATATTAACTGAGTGTAAACTACAGATGGTGTTCTATCATTATGAAGTGGAATTATTCTGTGGAAACTAAAGAATTACTTTTAATAAAAGTCTAGGTTTAAAATAATGGAAATTTGACAATATAAAGTGCCTTTATTTTAAAATGACACATCAGAATTGCTTGATATTAACTGAGTGTAAACTACAGATGGTGTACTATCATTATGAAGTGGAATTATTGTGTGGAAACTAGAGAATTCCTTTTAATATAAGAGTTGTAATATGTAATGTGGGTTTTACTTGATAAAATACAACTTGTTTTGATGAATATTTTAAAAGCTATTGAAGTTATTAATATGCTGAATACATTAAATGCTATTGCTTTAACTTCAAAACCAACTGCTGCCGCCGCTGCTGGCATAAAGTTTTGATGCGTTATGTGGAGTGAAGTAAGCTGGCATCGAAGTGTGTCCACATACTTTTGGGCATATGGTGTTTATATTATGCTTCACCTAATTTATATTTTTTTCCTTGAACAAAGTGATTTTAACCGATGCAAAAAAACTCATCTTCAAACAAAACTGCAACCTGATGTGATTCTGCACCTCCACCACACGAGGGCAGCAGATCATCGATCAAAATCAAACTCATGCACTGCCGCAACAACAGGAAAAATAATAATAGTGTATTTAATAATAATTATAATATAATAATAATATAAATAAATAAAACAACTTTTTATTAAAAGAAATAGTTTAGAAAAAGTTTATTAGCTGTTTTTTTTTTAAACTGTTAATGAACTGGTGATTTCGTGATGCGATTCTGCAACTCACCACACGAGGGCAGAAAATCCCCAATTAAATCAAGCTCAGCAACTGCAGCAACTACAGCAAAATAATAACGATATATAGTGTATATGATAATAATTATAGTATAATAATAATAATAATAATAAATAAACCCAACTTTTTATGAAAAGAAATAGTTTAGAAAAAAAATTATTAGCTGGTTATTTGTTTTAATAGTTTATGAACTGGTTATTTGTATAAAAAAAAAATAGAGTTTGTGAACTTGTAATTTTTATACAAATTAAAGTTTATGAACTGGTGATTTAATAAAAGTAATGTTTAAATTGTTACTGGATAAACATCTGCATACATTCGTTCAGGCTACTGCAGGACCTGCACCGAGCTTCTCATGTTAGATCAAATATCACATCAGGAACGACACAGCTGGGCCTCACCTACCTCACATTTACATTACAACTCACCAACTGAGAATATCAGTTATTTACAGCTCCACTTACTGCCTGTGTGAGGTTTGGCATGTTCTCCCTATGTCCATGTGAGTTTCCTGCAGGAAACATTTATCACCCAGTAAGTGGATTGGCAGATAAATGAGAGAAGATGAATAAAGATGAATGAGAGTGAAACAGAAGAGATGAAGATGTGTTTGGTTTCTGAAAGTTTCCATTCAGAGCTCCAGCTGGAACTCGTCCTCGTCCTCCAAATTACACTTCAGCTCCACGAGCATCAGCCAAGATTCTCCAACACACACTCACACACTCTCTGCTTATGTGTGTGTGTGTGTGTGTGTGTAGGTGTGTGTGCTTTGCACCTAGTGATTCTGGGGAAGCCGGACCCACTGCAACCCTGACCAGGATAAATGTTGGTAACACATGAACGAATAACTGAACTCAGGTCAGAAAGGATGGTTGTTGCTGTCGGGGTTTTTTCTGGCCCTCTGACGCCCATCAGTAAATTAAAGTTTGGTAAGAGTTGGAAGCGGTTGCCATGGTGATGGTTAGCTCAGCGTAATCCTGAGGAGGATCGCTGACCTTTCATCCTCGTGTAAACTGATCCCAGCAGGACTCGCGCTCGTCCATTTAATCATCCTCGCTTCTCGTTTATAAACCCCGTGACCTTCAGCCGTTTCACTGATCTGCTCAGCTTAGCACTCGGCTACATAATCACGTACTGCTGCACAGTGCTAACAGCGCTAACAATGCTAACAGTGCTAAAGATGCTAACAGTACTAACGATCAGTCTAGCAGTCTAAGATCAAGGATCATTTTCATAACACGTTTAGTGACCAGTTGTGTCATTTCGCTAACTAGATTTCACCAGTTGTTTGGTGACTAACTGACTATATGAGCAAAATTATGTGGACACCCATCTTAATTACCCCAGAGGAGCAGCGGCTGTAGTACACTGTGTGGCCAAAAGTATTCGGACACCTAACCACCTTGCTGGACGTCCCATTTAAAAAACAAACGGTATTAAAACACAGTGACGTCTGTGTGATCTGTTCAGCTCGAACAGCAGCCGCTCTTCTGAGGAGGCTTCTCACAAGACTCTGAGCTACACTGTGTCTGTGGGAATTTGTGCTGGACACTAATGTTGGTCAAGAAAGCCACAGTTGATGTTCCGGTTCATCCCAGAGCTGTTGAGTGGGGCACTGGAGCTTGCTTTGTAGAAGAATAGGAAAGGACCATCCCTAAACTGTTGTTGCAAAGTTGGAAGCATAATCATTTTGTCCATATAGTTTAGCTTTAAAGGAACACGCTCAGTTTAACACACTCATGATCAGGCGTCCACATACTTTTGGCCACATGTTGTGGAGTTTTGGAGACTGAAAGCACTGGACCTGTTCTCTTTTATTAATGCATTAATAGTGAACTGAACCAGATGTGAACGTCACTGTGGTCCACACCACGGCTGGATGTGCAGATCGGGTCCTGTGTAACTCTATCGTACTGTGTCCAGATCTTTGTGGTCAGGACCGTGGACGTTATCGACCTTCAAACGAAGCTCAGATCCCGATTTCCCCTGCAGTCAGACCGGCGGAACCGTGAGTGTGTGAATCTGGAGCTCAGGCTGCTCGTAAACACGTTTATGGCTTCGTGTTGAAGCTTTACGGTTCGGTTCTGTGGTTCTGTTCCAGCACGGGTTCTGGTTCAGGTTTTGTGGGGAACAGAGCGCCAGTGTTCTGACCTCATTCTAATAATGAGTTCACCATCTGACGTCTGGAAAGCTCGGAATCGAACGAGCCATGCTAACTCAACACGCGTGTTCAGAATTTACTCGGTTTAGGACTCAGAGACTCTGTATGGCCAAAAGTATTTGGTCGCCCGACTGTCCAGTTTAAAAAACAAATGGTAGTAAAATAAGGGCAGAGACAGCTTAGCGGTTAAGGTACAGGACCTGTAATCAGAAGGTTACTGGTTCAAGCCCCACATCTGCCAGCTTGCCACTGTTGGGCCCTTAGGCAAGGCCCTCAACCCTCAATTGCTTGCAATGTATAAAGTCTTAGTTGTAAGTTGCTTTGGATAAAAGCATCTGCGAAATGCTGAAAATGTAAATCTAAAACAGACTGACCCTCTGTATGATCTTTTCAGCTAGAACGGCAGCCGTTCTTCTGAGGAGCTTCTCACTTGGAGGACTTTGAGGTATGTCCATGTATGGGAATTTGTGCCCATTCAGTAAAAGATGGCAGTGTTTGTATGGCTGAGCGCTGATTGATCAGGTGGTGTTCATTCCAGAGCTGTTACGTGGGGCTGAGATCAGGACTCTGAGCAGGCCGAGCTTTTCTTCATGTCTTTATAGAGCTTGCTCAAGCAGGAACAGAAGAGGACCTTCCCTAAACCATTGCTGCAAAGTTGGAAGCATATACCTTCCTTTATATAACTGATTCATTACAGCTGTTAGCAACTGCTGTGGCTGAAACACACCGATTCAAAAATGAGACTGGGCGTCCCAATACTTTTGTCCGTTTCTTTAGTCTTGTGTACTTTCTTCTCAGACTGTAAATCACGCTCTACACCCACGTCACGGCTTGGCTGTTTAGTTTTGGTAGATAAAAGCTGTGTTGATGATTTCTTACAGACTGTCTCACGCCCCGAGTCACCTAACAGAGCCGAGACGTCACAAAAAACGCCGAAAAACCAAGAGGGTCACGACAACGTCTCAGAGGAAACAGAAAACACCGTCGATCTGATCCAAAATTCTGTGTTCAGCAATTCTGTCTCTCTCTCTCTGTCTAGCTTTCTGTATCACTTTTAATAATCAAATACCATCAGATTTGTTATAGTTTTATTCACATTTGTGGACAAAAGTATTTGGACGCCTCCAATTTCTGAATTTATGCATTTCAGCCACAACAGTCGCTAACAGCTGTAATAAATCAATGATATAAAGGAAATTACATCCTTCCGGCTTAGTTTAGGGAAGGCCCGTTCCTGTTCCAGCATGAGCCCTGACCTCAGCCCCACTCAACAGCTCTGGGATGAACCAGAACACCAACTGACTTCAGTGCGGGCACAAATTCCCACACAGACATACTCAAAGTCTTGTGAGAAGCTTCTCAGACGAGCAGCTGTTGTTCTAGCTGAACAGATCACACAGGGGTCATGTCCAAATACTTTTGGCTGTACAGTGGATCTAGTTAGGTTAGTGCATGGTAAATGTTCACCAGGAGAAAGGAGAGTCGTTCAGATGATTTTAACAGAACCTCTGGATCGTTTCATCCAGTTTTCACATAAATGCCAGGATTTGAGATTTAAACGTCTTTAAACGCTGCAAGTGACGGCAGCACAGATAGCGGGATTAATGAGGTGGTTTTCTTGGATGCTGGCGGTTAAGGAGGAACATCACTATCACTATAAAGCGTCCACACAAGTGGGAGAGAGTTTTACATCCAATAAAAACAGAAACATCTCAGAGTAACGGAACCCAGCAGGAACGTCCAACATCCAGACGTCTACAGACAGAAATATGGCTCATACAGTCATAAAGTATACGGACAAAAGTACTGGGACACCCTTTTTAATTATAGCTGAATTAATGTGCAATAAATCAATTATATAAAGGAATTTATATGCTTCTAACTTTGCAGGAACAGTTTAAGGAAGGTCCTTTTCTGTTCCAGCACGTTTAAAAACAAAGAAACTTCACTCAGCAGCTCTGGAAAGAACCGGATCACCAGTGTCAGCACCCAGCCATACAAATCCTGTCATCGTTTGACTGAACTCAGACACACTCGTGAGAAGCTTCTCAGAAGAGCTGAAAAAAATCACACAGCATTTGGTTTTGAAATGGGACGTCCAGCAAGCTCACAGTCAGGTATCCAAATACTTTTGGCCATACAGCACAAAGCTTGCCGGTTCAAACAAGTTCCTTGTCCCTAAACAAGGCTGCCTCTATTGCATTAAGTCACAAAAGCGTCTGCAAAAGGCCGTGAATGTAAAGGGCGGCATGGGGGTTTGGTGGGTAAAACTGTCACCTCACAGCAACAAGGTCCTGGGTTCGATTCCCAACAACTGGGAAGGTCCGGGTCCTTTCTGTGTGGAGTCGAGGTGAACTGGAGATACAAAATGTCCATGACTGTGTCTGACATTAAAAACTTGAACTGATGAATCTTGGGCCCCTGAGCAAGGCCCTTAACTGTAAGTCGCTTTAGATAAAAGCTTCTGCCAAATGCTGAAAATGTAAATGTAAGGACCTTGCTCGAGGCTGCAAGGATTCAAACCATGAATGTTCCGATGGATGGTCCAGAGCCCTAACCACCGTGCCGCCACTGCCCTGTGCCAGGCTGAGTAAGAGCTTGACTATTTGGTCTGTTCATGCCCAGTGCCAAATTTGTGCCACTGCTTTGTTTCCTGGAGGTGGCGCCAGAATCCAGCCTTTACATTTACAGCATTTAGCAAAGATCACTATATACACTTCGAGCAACTGAGGGTTAAGGGCCTTGCTCAGGAGCCCAACAGTGGCAACTTGGCGATGACAACCTTATGATTACTAGACCAGTAGCTTAACCACTGAGCTACCACTACCCCATTTGGCAGCATGTTGCAGACACAGTGACATCACTGGTCCAACAGTTTTTGACTTTTCTTGCACGTTGTTTGAGGAAACGTTCGACTTTTATTTCACATTAAACAGCCAGATGTGACTGTAGTGAGATTCTGTATTGTGAGGTCTGGAGCGAGGTTGTGCAACACTTGCTGAGTGAGCACACTGTTTACCTCAGCCTTCCTTTCACAAGATTTAAAAGGGAAGTGGACGAGACAATGGACGAGTGGGTAAGACTCTCTCTCTCCTGTATCTCTCTCTCTCCTGTATCTGTCTCTCCTGTATCTCTCTCTCGCTCTTCTCTCTCTCTCCTGTATCTGTCTCTCTCTCTCCTGTATCTCTCGTCTCTCTCTCTCCTGTATATCTCTCTTCTCTCTCTCTCCTGTATCTCTCTCTCTCTCCTGTATCTCACTGTCCTGTATCTGTCTCTCTCTCTCTCCTGTATCTCTCTCTCTCTCGTCCCGGTGCTGATGAGCACATGATTATTAAGCACTTCATCAGATCAGGTTAATGCACTTATCACTGAGCCCTAAATATAGCACGCTCTTCACAGCTGCTTAATCAGGCAGGCTTGACCCCTGTTCGTCCAAAATTAAATGCCCCACACGTCCCTCGGTTCCAGAACTAGGTGCCCCACTCACTACCCCCTACATTAGGACCCAGTTCACAGTGCGGAACAGTCCGTAGTACCAACTAGACGTTGTGAAAGCTACCAAAACAGCATCAAACCAACTTACTTCATGTGTTTAGTAAAGCTAGGCCAGATAGCAAAAGTATGTGGACACCCCGGCTGTTGCTATAGGTTTTCTTCATGTCTTTACAGAGCTCGCTCATGCTGGAACAAAAAAGGACCTTCCCTAAACTGTTGCAGCAAAGTTGGAAGCATATAATTTCCTTTCTATCATTGATTTATTACACCTGTTAGTGATTGTTCTGGCTGACATGCATGAATTCAGATATTAGAAGAGGCGTCCCAATACTTTTGGCCATACAGTGTAGCAGGAACACAGACGAAACAGATAAAGAGTTTGGACTCTTGGCTTTTATTAAGAAAATATCATGTGACGTAAACACATTTAACACATTAAACACACACACACACACACACTGCAGTTTTGTGGTTGTGTCTCAAATCGATTGGTTTCAAAGCAAAATGCAACTTTAATTGAAAGCTTTGAAGCTGGAAATGAAACTCAGAGCTACTATAATCGTGTCGTCCGAGGGCGCTCGGGTGGCGCAGCGGTCTGTTATGCTGACCCTGGGATCCTGGTTTGAACCTCCGCGGTGCTATCGGCCAACCATGCATCCACACGCACCATCAAGACACGCTTAGCTACGTTTTTACAACTGACTGGCACCCTGTCTTGGTTATTCCTGTCTTGCGCAGTGTTTTCGGATTAAACAGGACCCACTGTGACCCTGATCAGGATGAAGCAGCTGATTAAAATGAAATGAGTATGAGGTGAATTTTCAGGGTCTGAAATATACAGACAGCCACATATTGAACTGTTGTTAGTGCTGAAAGTAATCTTGTGTCATGGCCTCACAATTCCTCATTAATGACCACTGACTAAAGTCTGTGACTTCTCTGTGCTCATATAAACAGTGTGGAACAGTTTTCTCTTTTCAGGATCTGAAAAAGAATCCAAATTCTCAAAGCTAAGCTAAGAGGAAATGTGTTCATATAAACAGAACCATCAAAACCAAAAAAACACCGACCACAAACGAGCGAGCTTTACACTGTTGTGGGATCAGGATTGTGAGGAATTAGACACAAGACTAAAGAAAGCTGCATCATCCAAGTCACTGTCTTTATATTTATGACCCAGCAAAACCCACAATGAAATTAAAAGATAAAAACTAATTTCTTTTGAGTCAGTCTGTGGGAAAAGGTTCAGAGGTTCAATATTAATGCTGATGGTTTTGTACTGGGATGTTCAACAAGCTGATGATCAGGTGTCTACATACTTTTGGCGACAAAACGTCACATTAGACAGACTGCAGGCACTTTTTCTTTTCTTGGATTGGTTCATTCAGCTCTTTAATCTGTTATGAGGTGACGGAGTTCTGATCCGTAATTCTTCCAGATCCCCGAGATGTGAGAAACGTGAGACGTGTGAGAAACTCAAAGCAAACGAGCTAAAACGAACCCGAATTCCTGAATTCTCACGTTCACGTTGCTGATGGTAATCAGACGTCGTTTCCAGGATTTATCTCCTTGTGCTGGGAGTCTGGAATGGTCTTATCCGGTGGAATGGACGATCTGGAACCTTCTCACGTTCTCACTCGTCCTTCCCTGTTTTAAATAGTTTGGAAGCTTCGGTTTGGTTTGGTTTGGTTTGGTCTGCAGCCGAGTTCTGAGCTTCACTTCTGCTCTGTAGTTTCATTTTTCAGACCTGCAAAAATAAAAACCTCGAACTTCTGCTCATTGGTCCTTTTTCTGACCCTACAGTCGTACCGTGCTCACAGTTCCTACAATCATTCAATCTTTAGAAGCCCTAATACTGTTCAGGAGATTCCTGCACATTTATTATCTATATTTACAGCACAGACAAACAAACAAACAAACAAACATTATTAATCATCTTAATTGGTGCTTTTTTGGTGTCCAGCTCTGTGATTGGTCAGCTCCGAAGATCTGAACTCCAAGGTCCTCTAAAACAGACTTTTCTCTCCTGGAATTCGTCCACAACAGCAAAACAAAGTCGTCTTGACCGACCGTTCCTGCGGTCAGATAAACTATATGGACAAAAGTATTAGGACACCCATTCTAATTTTAGATTACTTTAATTCATCACTGACGCTCATGGTCAGGTGTCCAAATACTTTTGGCCATATAGTGTATGATCTGGAAATAATTCTGAAAAAGAACAAATATATGCATCTGCACTTTTTAAACCAAAACAGAAAGCCAAACTGAAAACTGAAAAACATTCTGACTGGTTCCTTCAGCCATCAATCATGCAAACTCAATCTGTGATTGGCTGGGAACTCATAAATCCTCCCTTTTACATGCAGGTCTGGATTTGACCTTCTCACCCCTACAAAACCTGGAGAGAAAATGAGGACTTAACTCCGTTTTCGATTGGCTCTGAGGGTGTGAGAAAAGCAGCCAACCAATCCAAAGCCACTCCGGAGATGTTGGATCATCAGCTGTTCTGTCAGACATACAAACAAAACCAGACTCGACCTGATTGGTCGGTTTCACAGGTGTAGATGTTCTGTATCCGCGCCACGCTGTAGTTGCTGAAATTAGAGTCTTTGACGTACGGCGCGGGCTGGTAGTAGCAGGTGACGTTCTCCGCTTTTGGAACGTCGGCGTGCTCGGCCAGCGCCCGCACCGCCATGCCGACGATAATGTCAAGAGCTCGGCACCTCTCGCGGTTCATCAGGCACGTGCTGCTTTTACGTACCACGCCGTGCAGTGTGTTCAGGTACGCAAATTTACTCTCCTTCTGCCCGACGAAGTGGCTCTGGAGGTACGACTCGATCTTCCGGTGCTGCTGGGAGGCGCAGGGGAAATCGATAAAGAAGCGAGAGCACATGTAGCGCTGGAGCAGCTTACGGTAGTCGGCGCTGTTACGCTGGTTTGGAGCACGGAAGCCGCGCAGCAGCAGGTGGCAGTATTTCAGCAAGCCGCCGCCGCGGATCTCCTCGGGGTTACGCGTCACGATGAGCCGGCGGTGCAGGTGATCGAGGGCCTCGGAGAAATCGCCGTACATGCTCTCGGCGACCACGGACGGGTGGAACGAGTCGCTCATGGCGCTACCCAGAGAGCACTCGTGGAAGAGAAGCAGCGAATCCAGGCAGATCTGGAAGGAGTCCAGGCTGAACTCAAACTGACGCCGCAGAGAGTCCACAAACTTCAGCTCCACGTTTTTACCGCTGTTGTTGGACAGAGAGATCAGACTCCAGCGGTCCGAGTCAGTACAGACCTTCACCATCTTCTGTACGTACGCCTCCTGAGAGAGACGGAAAACACGACCAAACGTTAATGATGGTAAAGAAAGAAGCAGGTTGTGGTTACACCCATGCTGAGGAAACTAGCTTTTTGTTGGGGATTTACCCCCTGGGTAGGCTCTGTCATTGTGATTTTATTAACAGGAACATGAAACTAAGTGTATGTAGTTTTAAAGGTAGTTCATAATAGTTTTAAACATCTGACACTTTCTCTTTGTGCACAAATGTGGGTTCCAGCAGCAGCATGAACTGCTAAATGAAACAAACCATCAAGACTCTACTGGAGCTTGAGGTTATGAGGGGCGATAAGAGAGATAAGGGCGTGTAAACATTGGTTTCCTCTCACTCTCTGTGTGTGTGTGTGTCTGCGTGAATTTTGTGAACTACATTTACACATTACGAGCTTTTATTTGCACCTTTAGCCTCATGCAAAGCGGCATTAACGGAATTTAGACACAGGTCTACACTAGTTAGTTATAAAACTGATAATATGAATGTTAGCTGAAGTGAACATTTGGTTTGAGCTAATGTAATGTGAGAACAAAATGTAATGAATGAATACACACCATGTGGCTGAAAGTATGTGGACACCTGACCTTACTGAACATATGATTCCAAAACCATAACCAGGCTATAACCGCCTCCACTCTTCTGGTAAGGTATTCTATAAGATTTTAGGTCAGGCACTAATGTTGGATGAGATGGCCTGGCTTGCTATAGACATTCCAATTCATCCCATAGAAGTTCAGTGAGGAGGTCAGTTGGGCCACATTTACTGTGGACTGATGATGTTGAGATACTGTATGTGATGTAATGTTTTTGTGGTGAAGCAGCTAAAAGTCTGGTAGGTAGCCGTCAAACTAGCAGCTTGTACGAGCCTGACAAAGAGAACATGCAAAAGTCCTCATAGACAGTGCCTGGAGGCAAGATTCAAACCCATTTTGCCAAGACTCAGGTTGTTGTGCAGCACTCATTTCACCAGCTGTGCCACTGTGTCGCTTGTTTTTGTTACTGATTCATTTATTATCAAAAAAGCACTTTACTCCGAAAAGAGTCTCGGTGGGTCCTGGACAGGCTGCCAAGTCAATGCAAGGCAACACACAAGTTACTCAGCCCAGCCACTCCACCTTCTGCATGTAAGGTAGGTTAAAAAACCTGAATACTTTGAGGGAAAACTTTCCAAATGTAAGGATCAAACCCAGGTCTCCAGGACCCTGCTGCTGTGTGCCAGCCACACTACCAAACAAACCATAGCATGCCACTGTGGGTGTGGTTACCTTTAGTGTGAGGGGGGTAATTTTGGCTGTGTTGACGACTGCAGGCAGGAAGTCCAGGAGCGCATCCAGCACGATGTCCTTGATGGTCTGGAAGTCCAGGTCGTCCTGTAGCTCAGTGCAGAAGATCAGGTCCAGGTCTTTGTATCCTAACGCGTTGTCCTCATGCAGGACGTGGCTGGCGGCCGAGCCGTTCAGCCGAACCTCACGTACGTTAATGTTTCGCTCGGCCATTCGACGTCGTACGGCCTTTACGATGTCCCGCGGCTTCATCTGCAGCGTGGGGAAACTCCAGCGGCCGTGGATCGGTATGGACTCGGTGAGGATGACGTCCAGGCGCTTCACCTGCTCCCAGTTCAGCACACAAAAATTGCTGTTCTGCCTCTTTGTCCACTTGTCTTCCTTTTCCATTTTATCTTGATGGATTCGTGAATGAGAGGCTTAAAACATCAGTTTATTTAATTACGTCTTTAGAAGTGAATCAAGCATTAAAATTATTTATTTACATTAGGAATTAAAACTTTATGGATGAAGATATTAGCCTTTATCAAATCTTTTAGCAATGAGACTGGACTTTAAATTGGGAGCCAATTTTAGAGCAATTGACCTAAAATAACAATTCCTTACCAAGAGAAACCTGTTTTAATCTGACTATTCACAATAAATTGCAAAAGTTTTGTCATGTCAGTAAAATTACCAACAATTCCAATGAAACAAAAGTGATCTTGCTAGGTTCACAGTTAGCACACAATTAGATGTTCGTTGTTGGCAGTATCAACATTTTACTCTATTAAACTGGCCAACCAAACGTGACTGACACGTTTCAGCAACGTTCTTTCACCCAGCCATCACAATCACTATTCTAAATGGATTTAGCATTTCAACACTTTTGTTGTCCGTTGGTTTACTGAATGGAAATCTATAAATGAGCGGGACACTAACGGCTCAGAGGTTAATGTGCTGGACTATTTATCAGAAGCCTGAGGGTTCAAGCGTCCCCACTGTTGGGCCCTTAAAAAAGACCCTTAAACCCACAGTTGCTTGGTCATGTGTGTATTGCATCAACGGAGTCGATTTGAATTGAAGTGTCAGTCAAACACTGTCAATGATTCAGTTCTGTTTTTACTTAACGTTTTTAATGTGAATCAGTAAGTCGATTGTTCCCTAATTCTGGAAGTTCTGCTATTCTTATTTAGAAATAAAAAAGCTAGAACTGATTTTATTTGTGATTAAACAAGACGGTTTGTATCTGTGGTTTTTGGTGGTCAGACGAATCGATTCGCGAGTACAACTAACCAAAACTAACAAAAGCTCGTGTTTTATTTTCAGCTGTGACTATAACTGTATAAAATAATATTTAATATGTTTGCTAAGAGATGTGTTAAAATTATATCCTGCGAACTTCTGTAAATAAAAAAATCAAACTTGATTCTTCGATTCACTTCAGAAGAATCTGATTCAGTTATTGACTCTTGATTCTTTATGTTCAGCAGAGGTGATAAACTGGACAAATCGGTGAAAATTTATCACTTCTGGTTTCGACAGGAAAAAAGGAAGTTTTTCATCAGTAGGAGATTAAATGTGAAATGTTTGGTGGGTTTGTGGATGATTTTGTTCCTCATTCACTTTCTGAGGAACAGTCAGTGTTTTGAACCAGTCGACACTTGAATCCACACGGTGACTGAAGATCTGCCGAATAAAATAAGAAGTAAAAGCTTAAACACATGCGGTGCAAAATTAATCCACATTTAATCTTCAAACTTCTACATTTTAAACCGAAACTTCAAAACCAAACTGCTGATCATATCAAGCCCAGTCATGGAAAAGTGTGTGATGTGAAACTGCTGAGATAATCACTAAATAACCAAAACATTTAACTACATCATTTACAGCATCAATTCAATAATAAACACCAAAAATTTGATCAGTTAATTCATTGCAGTTTTGTTTTACTTACTATATGGTCAAAGGTATGTGGACAGCTAAGCATGAGTTTGTTTGACATCCCAGTCCAAAAAACATTAACGTGTGTGTTTGCCCTGTGATGGACTGCCACCCTGTCTGTGGTGTTTCCTACCTTTCACCCAGTGATTCGGACCCACCACGATAAAACAGTGGTAAGACAGGCAATAAATTAAATAATGAATGAATGGACATTAATATGAATTGCCTTCTTTACCCTCTGTGACTATAACACACTGTGCTCTTCTGACTTTTTACAGGACTGTGAAGTAGGATTGTGGGAATTTGTGCCTAATAATTCAGAGCACTGATGTTGGACCATAAGGCCTGGATCTAATGGACCTTTCTGCAATGAATGTAGCCAAAAACTATTTAAAGGGGTTTCCAACTAAGAAATCAGGAATTAACAATTTTGTGGCCCAATATGTAAGGGCCAGTGGTAGCTCAGTGGTTAAGGTACTGGACTAGTAAACAGAAGGTTGCCGGTTCAAGCCCCGCCACCACCAAGTTGCCACTGTTGGGTCCCTGAGCAAGGCCCTTCACCCTCAATTGCTCATCGTGTTCAGCTCATTGTGTAAGTCGCTTTGGATAAAAGCGTCTGCTAAATGCTGAAAATGTAAATGTAATGTTTGTGGGTCTCTAAACTTTTCTCAGTGCAACCAAAAAGTTGTTCAAGAACATTTTGTCATTTTTAATCAATCTGGCACTGAAGAATAATAGTGTATGCCGTGGTTTAATGTGTGGTATGGTTTTGCAAACGCACTGCTGCATGAGTCAAGAATACAAACAGCTAGATGTTGCACAACACTGCATTTGTTAAAAAAAATTATTTCAGCTGTGAAGAATGGTGCAGGAAGCACTACTGTTTGGGTTTTTTTTACATGTCGTTTGGTCCCAGCTTCTTTACCTTCACCATCATCAGTACTGGTTACATAAATTCTTTCCAACCAATTACAACATCTTTTATAATAAAAACAAGGAATCTGCATAAGAACATTTCTATTGTTTGTATTAGCAGCACTATATAAACAATATATAGTGACTACATCCATGAGTAAAGTGAAGGTTTAAATTGATGGTACAGTGAAATCCAAAAACGAAATAATTGTTCTGCTTTATTGTATATTGTTAATACGCTATATTAACAAAAGTACTGAGAAGCCTGACCATGAGATTGTTGGACATCCCATTCCATCCAAGCATTTATATTATATTGAATTGCTCTCTCTTTTATTTACAGCTTTAATATGAGCCACTCTACTAGGCCGTCTTTCTACAAAACCTTGGAGTGTGTCAATGGGAACTTGTGCCCGTTTAGTCAGTAGAGTCAATGAGGTCAGGCACTGGTGTTCGAAGATCTAAATTTAATTAATCCCAAGTTTTGAGTTGGGTTGAGACATATCAAAGGCATATAAAGTTACAGGGTATATCATTTACCTTATATCATTTTATACAACTGTTAACAATAGGTATGTGATGACTTGGGCTTCTTAAAGTAAGATGTTCCAGGTAATAAGAAGTGCCTTGTTCCATAAAATAGGCACATAAAGTCTATATAGAGTCTACATAGAGTCCAGCCAGTCTGCTTTTTTGTGCGGGTTTGATCAACATCCAGAAAAATGTTCACATGCTTTTTAAATCAGGAAATGAAAAACAGATTGTGTTTCTATGATATGTTTACTCTGGTTTAAACAAAACAGTGGTCTGAACCAGTTTCCTAGATGTTTTGGGCTGATTTAACTGGTGTTCCAGCCTAAATAAGCTGGTACTGGGCTGGTCTACCTGGTTGTTTAGATTCTCCCCTAGTCTGACCAACTAGAACCAACCTGAACAGCATCCAAAAACCCAAAACCTTTCTATTACAGTCAGACCAGATCAGCCGAGGTTGATTACCAGCTAGAACTTGTGTGCTCATGCTGTATGTGAGGAAGAGTTGCAGAGATCCAGAGGGTGCACAAACTTTTTACTACAGCTGTAAATAGAATGAAATAGAAATGAAGTTCCTACCTGCTTCAGATCTTCAGTAGTTTCCTCTTCATGCAGCTTCACACTAATCTGCTCTCATTTAGTTCTGCTATTCACAAGCTGGAAGGGAGGCGTGACTGACAGCTGCTCCAGCCAATCGCGTGGCAGCATGAAGCATCGCTGGGTACATAAAGCCCCGCCCACTTGTTTATACCGAACTATTGAGATTTCAGGATTAAATTAATAATAATTACATTTAATTAATGATACTTTATATAAAAACCTTTTATTATTATAGACAGAAACATCCTGACACTGCAATATCTGCTGATATATCAATAAACAGTTTTGATAAGTAAAAATCTAACCATTTATTATATAATAATATAAATTGTTAATATATATGTTGATAACAGCTTTGATTTTAAAATTTATATTTATTTAAATTCTGTATTACTTCAAGGTAAATGAACAGACCACTTTTGCAGAAAAACTCAGACGTACAATGCAAAAAAATGAATCTATATTTGACAGATAAAAGTAAATAAGAAAATATTTTTAGTGTTTTAACTGATCAAATTTACATATTTAGAATATAATGTTTTTAGCACACTCCAAAAAAGTTGGGACGGGGCTAAATAAGAGATAAAAGTTGACAGAATTCCAGTGAGCAGATGAGGGAATCATGAACGGGTATAAAAGGAGGATCAGTCAGTACAAGAAGTGGCTCATCACTTATTCAAACCTGCCAGCCAATCCACCTTCTGCTTGTTTTGGAATGTTCAGTGGTGTGGGTTTGAGAAATAGGTACTCAGATTCACTCCCATCCTCAAAAATCATGCAGAAGGTGGGTTTGTCACCCTAGGTAAGAATGATTGAGTGCATGTTTGTGTTACTGGGTGTGTATGAAGGACTGGCAGTGTGGGTAAAAAAGAATGACGAATAAACAGTAGGATTAGCATTAGCATCAACACTCACTGTGCTGGTGCTTAAGAGACAATGTAAAAATGCCAGAGATCTTAACAAGACCTCATAAGAACATGGTGTGTTTATTAAGGACGTGGTTTTGTTTGTTGTGGATTAAACTCCTCCTGTATTAAAGACTAGCAGGTTCAGGGTCATGGTAGCTGAGGTTCAAGCATTTGCTGTTTTAAAATGGAAACTGTTGGTCACTGCAAAGATGTTTATTTATTAGGATTGTAAGGTGATGTTTTCCATTTTGTTTCCAATCATAACAGGACAGATCTCAAACCAGAGCTTGCAGACACAGGGAGAACATGCAAACTCCACACCTGGTCCATTCCACTATTGTAATCAAACCCAGGGCCTTCTTGCTGTGAGCAACAGTGCTACCCGCTGTACCGCCCCATGAGTAATAACATTACTAAAAACAACCAGTTTAATAAACTGCGACACAGATTCATCGGTGCGCAACCTATTGACCCTGGATGATAAACAGGTTGTCATGGTAACAATAGAGGAAATAAAGCGGTTTTGGCACGTCTGCGGAATAAGCATGTTTTCTGGTGGTTGAGCTTCCTGTACGCGTCGTGGTTTAACATGTGGGAAAGCTTCAGAGACACTACAGCTTCTTTACGGTCCTGATGGATTCATATATAATATAATAAGGCTAATTACGCTAGCCTGCTATTGCTGAGATCCAAGGTTTGAATCACCAGCGGTGCTATCGGCCAGTTGGGCTTCTAACACGCAGACATGACTGGTTATGTCCGATGAGGGCGGACAACCGAAGCACTGTGATAATTTGTCCTGTGCAGGTTTGTCCTGTTACTGAGGTGCACCTATTGACCGCAAGAAAACAGGACCCACTGAGACCCTGACCAGTGATAAACATTGAAATGAAACATATTCATGAATAAATATTAGATTTATAAACTGAGTTAATGGGGCCAGTGTGCAAGTAACACCCTACACACTCACTTCTGCCCCCTGCAGGACAGGACGCGACACCACACGAAGTTTGACATTTGCATGTTTTAAGTTGAGCAGCTCTGAAACTAGTGACCTACCATACAGGAGAACCTTGTGGGTATACAATTACTGACAGTAGCGCATCTGTTGCTCTGTATGAACTGTCACCACCCTGTATTTTATTTATTAATGGAAAGGGACCCCACTAAGCAGATGATGTTTGGGTGGTGGTTTATGTAACATGGTATTGCAGTGCAGTTCTGGTATGAGTGTAGCAGGTACAGCAGCGTTGTTGGGATTTTTAAAGTGGGATCAGAAAGTGTCCACTGATAAAAGACGAGAAAAAAAAACACAGGATAGCAAAAACAATGCTAGCAGGGTATGTGTTCCTAATGCAGAGGACTTTAAAATCCCAACAACACTGCTGCACCTGCTACACTAATACCAGAACACAGATCATCATGTTGTTATTTCCATGTCAATGTAAGTGCAGGGAAGATTCCAAAATTTGTTGGTGGTTAGATTTCTCGGCTTCACGCTAAATATCATAAATAAATCGTCTGATCATTTATCGACACACCCCTGGTTCACATGAAAAAATGAGAAAAAAAGAGGACGAGCACTGGAGTCACAACCATTCGTGTTTATTTCCTCAAACAGAACCACAGATCATCAATCATACAGTTCATTTATCAGCAAGTCGTGTTGCTGCAGTAGCAAAAACAAACAGGCTAAGTGCATGGGCTAATCTACAACCGCTAATATTATGGGGTGTTCATAAATACGGACAGCAAGAGGAGGAGGACGGCTTTACCCCTCCAGGGATCCGGACTGGACAGCATCCTGGTAAGAAGGCCCACCCTCTTTAGGTTCGGGGAAGAGTTTGATCAGGTCGTCGATACGCAGGATGGTGATCGCCGCCTCGGTGGCGAATTTCAGACTCTTGGTTTTGACCATGGTGGGCTCGTACACGCCGGCTTGCTTGTTGTCTCTCGGCTTTCCGTTCACCAGGTCCAAACCGATCCTACCGACACAGACGGGAGTCAAAGACTATACAGCCAAAAATATACAGACACCTGATTGTAAGCATGTCACATTAAATTACCAGAGCATGTGCACTGAATACCCTCACTGTTCTAGGAAAGCTTGTCTGTGGGAATTTGTACCCGTTTAGTCCAATGGATATTCCAGTTCACCCCAAACATGTCTAGTAGGAGTGAGGTCAGACCAAAACTGGTCAAACCAAACCCTGTCCTTACAGAACGGTCATACTGGCACTGTGTACTGTGTAACTCACCATTTGAGGTTCTTGCGTTCCGGGTTGACCTGAGCTTCGTTGTGGAACGCTCGGAGTTTGGCCACCAGGTCGGTGGAGTCCTGTGCAGCGTTCACCGCCAGCGTTTTTGGGATAACCAGCAACGAACGGGCGAACTCTGCTATAGCCAGCTGCTCCCGGGAACCCTACAAACACCCCACAGAAACAAGAGCGTCACAATTACAAGGTTTTAGACGTGTCCAGTTCCTCAGATTCACTTCTGATGTGTAGCTAACAAAACATACTGAGTTAAATCAACACAAACCATTAAATAATTACTGTTTAAAAGTATGTGGACACTTCTAAATCACTCCCTTTCTTAATCAGGTACATTTAGTTTGCTTACTTCTAAAGCCATTCATGGTACATTAAGGAGCGTCTTTATTATTAATGTAATTTCATGCCGTCTTAGATTATTGAGTTTAATTGTTTTGGCCACACCCGCCGCTAGAGGAATTTTGAGCATCTAACTTTGTGGCAACAGCCAGGAAAAGCCCAGTTCTGTTCTAACATGTCCATTAAAGCTCCCATTAATCACCACTGGGATGAATTGGGACGTCAGTCGTGAGCCAAACCTTCTAACCCATCATAAATGCCTGGAATTACTATTAATTCTCTAAATAAATAGGCACACATTCTGATTTCCCCCACAAAAATCCTACGGAAGGCCTCTGGCAGGATAGGATGCAACCAGCTCATGGTCAGGTGTCCACATACTTCTGGCCAGATCGAGTAGAAAACGACGCATGAGGTTAACTGGACGATTTCTCCACACTAGGTGGGTTCTCACCATGCTGGTGGCGTAGTTCTCCAGGTAGATGGAGAGTGCGGCCTCCACGGCGCCTCCTCCTGGAACGACGGATTTGGACTCCAGCACCCGCTTGACCACACACAGAGCATCGTGCAGCGATCGCTCCATCTCGTCACACATGAAGTCGTTGGCGCCTCGCAGGATTATAGAGGCCGACGTCCTGGCCTTCGTACTAAACGGACAGAGAGGACATCATCACAGTGAGTGGTCTGGGTAGAGGGGTACGAGAAGTAGGTGGGGGCACTAACACGTGTACCAGGCAGTACTTGTATCCCAATCTGGGTCGCAGCAGTGGCTTAGTAATTCGAGTCCCGCACTAACAATCAGAAGCTTACAGGTTCAGGTTCCACCACAGCCGGACAACAGTGGTGTACGTGGGTGAAACTGACTGGCGCTCTTACTTCTTGACGAGAATGAGCTCGTCGTCACACACTCTCTCCTGCACCACTTCCTCGGCCTGACCCAGCATGGCCGCCTCGAACGACTCCTCTCCCTCCAGATTGGTCAGTGACGAGCAGATCGTGGCTACAAAGGAAGACGTGGAGAAAATAATCATCTATTTATCTGTGTATCAAAAACATACAGAACCAAGAGAATTAAGGCCTGGATCAAGAACGTCACATCTGCACACAGAAATACTAATAAGCTGCTAACATTTCTATAATAGATTTTTATATCAGGATCCCTGATAAGGTATATTTGCTTCCTCTGACGTGTGTGCAGTCCTTGCAGACCCCTTCTTTGCACAGGCACCTCAGCCTGTTAACCAGGGTCCTTGCACAGTGTTTCAAGACTCCACTCACTTAGTCGGGTTGCCCCACCCAGCAGACACGGTGGCCAGTTACTGTCTGCTCTAGGCACTGCCAACTGTGCCCGCTAGATGGCGCCCAGTCGACCGGTAGCAGAGTCGAAATTCGAACCAGGGAATCTCGCTGCGCCACCCGGACGCTAAACTCGGTCGGTTATCGGTTGAAAGAAATGTGGGCGTGGCTTACCGCCGGCTGCCTTGGCGATACGTTTAAGATCCCTCTTCAGCACGCGGCGCACCGCCATGGCTCCGGCATCCACGAAATACTTCAGGCACATGTCGTCTATGCCTCCGGTGGTCAGGACGACCGTGGCTCCGGCCGCCAGGATCTTCTGGATGCGCTCCTTGGTGATGTCTGATTCTCTGAGGCGCACACAGTAAGAGGAAACGTTAAAAACGTACCCCCCGAGTCAAAATATAACTGTTTTTATTTAGAAAGTCGTGCACGTTATGTAGACGAGCTCTGTGTCTCTATGTGATGTCGTGTTTGACCCCGAGACACGTCAGAAACACAAACACATGCGCCTCCGTCAGTAAAGCTCCGGGTCGAGTGATTTATCCCACGCGTATAACTGCACACACACTACAGTCAGCGTGGCAGCAATTAAAATGGGAACACACACAAACACCAACACACACACACATCTACCTCTGTCTGATCTGGTCCAGCTTCTCAGGGTCGTTGATGACCACCTGAACGCCCATCTTCATCTTGGTCTTCTGCAGGCTGAAGTCCAGACAGGCGATCTTAGCGTTCTGTACCCGCTTCACCATTCCTAAACACACACACAGAAAGAGAGAGAGAGAGATGGTGCGAGTATGAAACTGGCTGGTGTGTCAGTATGAAGCCTGACAATGTAATTATTTTTGGTCCTATAAAGTATATAAAGAATCGATCACACGCCTGTATAACAGTAATTGCCTTAATGTAGCTGCTGTAACACTCAAATACACCAACACTTGCTGTAAAACTTCCTCTATGGGGATCAATTAACAAATCGTATGTTTAGTTAGTGCGTACAATAAATAGTTCTCTATGGAATCTGTAGAAAATCTACATTCTGAATGCTGAACCAGTTCTGCTCACAGTGTTTCTGTTCTACATCACTGCCATGTTTTTTATTAACTAACGCATATGGGATTCGAAATAAAACCCTCTGGTGTGCCTGATGTTTGGGACGGCGCTTTAGAAACAACCTCTGAGCCCGAGATGGGCGCCACACCCACCCTGTGAGCCGACGGTGCAGTTCAGGGCGTAGCCGTTGATCAGGACGCTCTCCTTCTGGCTGCGGCCGTGAGCCTTCAGGACGTTCACGGAGTTGATAGGGTAACGGGCCACACCTTTAGCATCTACAAACTTAACCGCCACGGCGGCATCCACCACCATGTCGGCAAAGAAATCGGCATCACTGGACGATCAAGGGTCAAGGATTCAACAAGGCAGAGCTGGTCACACTGCGGTCACGCTGCAGCTTAAAAACAGAGACATGATGTCTTGTCTGGACGGCAGAGCACTAGTAATAAACCCACCTGTATTTCTGATACTGACTGGACGTGTGGTGTAAAGCTAATGATACCCGCAGTGCCCGAATTCCAGGTCTGCTTTAAGAAGCGCAAAATCTAATATGCTGTCAGTGATCTGCTGTGAATTGAGGGTCAAGTGCCTTAATCACTAGTCCTGCGTCTTAACCAGAGGCCTACCGATGCCCTGTGCACGTTGCACCTCCTAAAAAACCCACACTAACGAGCAGAGAAGCAGGAAGGATACACTCCGATGATCTTGGAGGACATGGAGGTTTTGGCAGCATTAACCAGACACTCTCTGCCCAGATCGTCTGTTCCTATGGTCAGATTCTCATTGATGTAACGCACGGCCTCCCTGAGAGAAGAGGAAAACAATATAAATACAATATAAATACACGAGCCAAAAGCATTTCATTTATTTGACCATGTGTACGACCCAAACACACATCAGAAGCACAGCAGTGTGTGTCCGTGTAAGAAACGCCGGGTCGATTCGATTTATCCCACGCGTATAACTACACACACATTACAGTCAGTGTGGCAGCAATTAAAATGGGAACACGCCGCACCCCACACACACACACGGATATAAGTGAGAACAGAACCAAACGTAGGAAAATTAATTAAAAAAAATAAAAAAGACTCACTTGCAGGCGAGTCGGTAGCCACTAATGACGGAGGTCGGATGGATCCTCTGCTTCACCAGTTCGTCGGCGCTTTTCAGCAGCTCTGCAGCAATGATCACCTACACACACACAC
Organism: Trichomycterus rosablanca; assembly: GCF_030014385.1. NCBI lineage: Eukaryota > Metazoa > Chordata > Actinopteri > Siluriformes > Trichomycteridae > Trichomycterus > Trichomycterus rosablanca. The sequence goes on along the minus strand of NC_086006.1, from coordinate 1,054,784 downwards.
ACACACACCAAAACAAGCCAAAATAAATGTATAAACATATTAAAGTAAGGAAACTAGCTCTAAACGAGAGGTGCGAGAGGTTGTAATGTAGGATCAGTTCATATAGAGGCAGCAGGAGACGCTGCAGACCCTTCAGACTCTGATCCACTTCATCTGTCCCGTTAGCATAGGCACACACACTGACCAGTTGCAGTAGGTGCTACATAAACAGGACACACACCTTCCTACCTTTAATAATACATGTCTGTGGACACGTCACAAACTACTTATTTAAGTCAATATACAGTCCAGATTACCACTTTTGGTACTATGTAGACACGCCCCAAACCACTCACCCAATTCATTCTATAGTCCTAACCAGCAAGGGTCAAGGACCAGTGGGGCTTTTGGATTACTAGTCCAGTACCTTAACCACTAGGCTACAACTGCTCTAGATTTACATTTACCGCATTTAACAAATGCTTTTTTATTAACAGTACTGTGGCAGTATATTGTCTAAGCATTTGAGGGTTAAAGGGCCTTGCTCAAGGGCCCGGCAGTGGCGGGGCTTGAACCAGTGACCTTTTGATGACTCGTCCAGTACCCTATAGTTGTTATACCACTTACCCTGTTCATTATATAGTCAAAACCAGCCTATTCACCGTAAAGTCACTTTGCTTTTGTCCAAAACACACAGAATAGATCATCTCTTAAGTGCTTTTGGAGCCTCCTGTGTATCTACCAGCCGATGGCGTGAACAGGGTTTGCTCTGGCCAGGTAAACACCAAACTGCTCCACGTCTCATTATCCACTTACCACAGACGTGGTCCCATCTCCGACCTCTTTGTCCTGCAGGTCTGCTAGCTCACAGAGCACCTTGGCTGCGGGATGCTCCACCTCCAGCAGCTTCAGAATGGTGGCGCCGTCGTTGGTAATGGTCACGTCCTAAAGCAAAGCACAGACGGATTTAAACACTCGGTCAGGAAACCGGAGGATCGAACGGGAGCTTCGGTACACGAAACGTTTCCAGCACTTACGCCAATGTCGTCGACCAACATCTTGTCGAGACCCACAGGACCCAGCGAGCTCTTCACGATGTTGGCGATGGACGCCGCCGCCATCACTAGAACACAAAGAGTCATAATGAGAACAGAAATGTAATGGTTCCGATGGTTTTAGGCTCAAATCTCACATTTAAGATGCCTATTGTATATGATATAGTGAGAAGCTGGGTAGTATATCACAAATCTCGATATAACTGTTTACACTATATTGAAAATAACCATATTTGTTATATTGGTCCTAAAATTTTGGCACATAAGACTGGGATTGATCCAACACCCATCTGTATCCATTGATGAGTGGGTTTAGAAAGCAGCTACATGATCAGTAGATTTGGATGAGTGAGCTACAGACAATAATTGAACATTTAATGTTTAACTATAAGAGACAGAATGTATGCAGAAGTAAATCTCGCGATATTATTATTGAAGTATCGCGATATTTCACAGTACCGATTGTGTAGACGGGCGTAGCCGGCAAACACACCGTTGCAAGCTATTGATCACTAAGCAGAATTATTTTCAAAATTTAACATATTACAGACCATAATAACAAAATTAAACAACATATTTGCCTTAATATGTTAATAATTATACAGACCGGCATTTACTAATGCGCACGTGCAGCGCGGCTCAGCGGGAGCTAATGCTAACCGCTACATTTATGATTCATTTTGACCAGATTTCACCGCGCACACACATGAACAACAGTTTATTAACATGTTAAACATGTTATTAATGAATAAACGCTACCATTCTGAGTGCGGACGGACTCGCCGGTACTCCTCTGTCCGAGCACGTTTAACGGTCCATCCAGTAACGCCATGATGAACTGAGAGAAGAAAGGAGGAGGCGCGAGGCACTATGGGTAACGCTCACCGGAAACACCGAGCTAGAAAGTTCCAGATCAACGGAACCGAACTACCAAAACAAACACTCAAATAAACCCGGTGCATCAGATAAATTCATCTACATTTAATTAAAGATTATTTATACAATTAATTCATGCTCACTGCGGCGTACTTCTGACTTTGATTACTTGTAGTTTCACAAATCAAACTACATTTCCCATGAGCACCCGGGTCTTCATAATATTACGTCTCAACAGTCGCCCCCTAGTGAAATATATTATATTATGATGATTATATATTATAATCTATTGGGGCGGCACGGTGGCTTAGTGGGTAGCACTATCGCCTCACAACAAGAAGGTCCTGGATTCGATCCCCAGGTGGGGCGGTCCAGGTCTTTTCTGTGCGGAGTTTGCATGTCCTCCCCGTGTCCGCGTGGGTTTCCTCCGAGTGCTCCGGTTTCCTCCCACAGTCCAAAGACATGCCACCAGGCTAATTGGAAACACTGAATTGTCCTATAGATACCTAGCCATTAGATGCACAAACCAGTGCATTGTAGTGCCGGTCCCAAGCCCGGATAAAATAGGGAGTGTTGTGTCAGGAAGGGCATCCGGCGTAAAAATTGTGCCAAGTCGATGCGCGGATCATGATCCGCCAAAGCGCTGACCCCACAACCGAGCGGGACAAAGGCCCAGGAGAAGAAGAAGATATATTATATTATATATTATTAATGGAATATATTATATATATGGAATATATAGTGGAATATATCGCCGCACAGTATGTATCAGCGCTACACCGCCTGAGAGACAGTGGGTAACAGTTCTGTGTATATATACATATGTTTATACTGTAGAATACAGTTATATATTGTCTGTAAATTTGCTAAAATATTTTTTTTTTTTTTTTTTTTTTTTTTATCTTTATTCCCTTTTTTGTTTATTGTTTTACTGTCATCTTTTTCTTTCTTTTGTAATTTTATAATTTTATTATCGTTGTAATGCTTTGGCAACATTGTTTTTTTTTACAGTCATGCCAATAAAGCTACTTTGAATCTTGTAACTACAACAACTGTCATTTGTTTCGCTATCAAACATAACATCATGTTCAGGGTCGAGGTGGGTCTGGGACCATTCGGATTGCACGATTAACACTGGTGCACGATGCAACACACACTTAATAATTTCGTTTTTATTAGAATTGAATTAGAATACCAATTGTGAGAGAGGCCTTGTCAGCCAACATCATGTCCAAGCTTAATAATGCTCTTAAATCAGTTCTAAAATACATGCTTTCATATAAGAGTGGAGACTGTTAGTGCAGTACAGGAGAACCAACTTTGAGTTAAACAAAGGCTTGAATCTCGAATTAAATGTTTATGCCTAGGGGGTCCAAAAACTACTCTGTTCTGTGATTTAAATCCGTGTAGATTACTGCACAGTGAGATGGAGTAAGCACGTGTCCGCCCTCGTTTAGTTTAAACACTAGATGGAGCCAAATGTTCGTGTTTTAATATTCAGTTTTGAAGAGCCCGTGCAAATACTTCGGTATTAAGTTCGTAATAATCATGTATAAATTATTTAGTTCATTTACATGTAAATTGTGTATTTGGTCTAAAGCAACTGCCCAGAGACCAGGAGTTCTTACCCTATTATTCTCACACCTGAGTTGCATATTACACAGAATATTTCATAGCTAATTTTCTTTTTTAAATATTGAAAATATTCATAATCAATTAGTTATCGTTGTTTACACATTAGATTTTTGCAAATGCAAAAACAAATCACATTTACTAAAGATTGAAATAATAAAAACACGTTTTAAATGAACATTTATTTATTGGCTCTGGTACATCAGTTTCCTTGAGCAACGCAGTTACATTTAGGCAGTTTATAAAAACAAATTACAGTACATTTAATTTAAAATAAATGCATGATAGTGACACTAATGACGTTTCCTAAAATGTACATCTTTACAAAAAATCGAAAGTGCAAAACAAATGAATAAATGAAAACAGTCCCGACCAGTGAAATAATAAAAACACGTACAAATGAAAACATGTGAAACTCAGAAACATTCTTCATTCATATTTTTTCCATTTGGTTTATTTACACCAATATTTACACCATGTGCTTCTTTGTTCCATTTCTTTATTCCTGGGGAACTAAGTCACAGTGTACAAACTATTCTAACCAAATTTCTTTTAATAAATATTGTGTCAGACGTGGTAATTCAACAGGATGCTAAACAAAAGCTAATAAATAAATAAAACGGTGAATCTAAAGAAATCTGGTGATGAATGTGTGAAATAATTAGTGCTTTTTTAAAACGAAAACATGACTAGTGCTAAACTGCGGATCTGAACATGAAACGTACATCTGACCTTACATTAGTCCTGCAGGTAAACCTGAGGCTAGCATGGTGCTCTCCTATTAGCCTTAAACTACAGGATTATGTACTAGGTTATTAGGACGGTCCTAAACGCAGGTATTGATGCTCACTGTAGTAAGTGGATCTACTTTTAACTCAGTCTGATGGCAACTGAGCATAGCATAGACTGGCATGGCTAAGCTTCCTTTTTTAAGCTATCTAAAATATATCTCTAACTTCTATACAATTCTTATTTATTTCTAACACAGCGTGGCAAAATATAGAGAAATATAAAAGTTTAAGAACAAACTGTCATGCAGACGACCAATCAGCCGTTATTAGCCTAGTTTTTATGAGCATGCTACTGTTCAAGCAGCCAGTTTAACTATGATTATTTCTTACACCATTAGATGTTGATGGCTTCACGTGTATTTAATCCTTCCAGTGGCACCTTCAAGTCTTGTGTGCAAAATAATGGTGTCCAACACGGCACTAGGGGGCGCTGTTCACTAAAATGCTATAAAAGCGGCACCTTGGGGAGACGCTAAACATAATAACGTGACTCTGATTACCACGACCTCAGCCAAAGTTACATTTTATTTTCGTCATTTTTAGGCTGTTAAAATCAACAATTAAAAGTTAAACCGAGGAGGACCATAAGTGACCTAAAATAGACCAAGAATCGTGTTTTTATGGCCCAATAGACGCCAGGCTAGACTGGACCAAGACTTCATATCTACGGTTCACTGGGAATTTTCGTTTCAGTCTTCGGCTCTGGCAGACGTCACACACTGGCCCACTGTGCAAAATTAAGACCAAGAATTTGCTAAGCTAATTATTTAACTAGGTAAACCTTTAGCTACAGCTCTATTTGAAATACAGTACAGCCATGACTTGCAAAATGCTAAGTAGTGTTTGGTGTGCGAGACTTCACAAAGAAAAAGATAAGAAGTACTTGTGTGCTTTGTGATAGCGTATATAGTATAATTATTATAAAGCAGTCATGTGAAATGTGTAACTCGATGGGCATCTGTTATTAAGTCGTAACATTTTCCCTGTGCTAGTGTGGATGCTCTGTATTTTCCAACTTTCCGAGTGCACGTCGCAGGTCGTGGCTGGTTCCTACGCGAAACTGCTGGAACCGAGACACTGAAACCTCTCTCGCACCGAATGAACAATTTTGGACTGTCCGGGAGCTGTCTGGCCGCCGTTCGTGCCATTCCAGACGTAGTCATGAAGAGCAGAATCTGGGCTGACGGTCCAGCTCTTGTCTGGACCAGGTTGCAGATTTCCATTCCGATCATCATGTTCGTCCTCCGAGCGGATCTCCACGTAATCGTCGTCATCGTCGTCGTCTTTAAAGTTGGCCAGGTAGTTCTGTCTGGCGCTGACGGCATTCAGAGCTGCATTTTTGTTCAGAACCAGAACTTGCTGCGAATCTCTCAGTGTCAGATCGCAGGACGGGGAAAGGTCAGGAGTGGTCTGTAACGTGGACTCCGGGAGGCTGTGCTGCCGAGGTCCGAGACCAAGCCGACTCGCGTCTCTCTCGAGCCCCCTATTACAGACACTTCCACTGTTCTCTTTCTCCTGAACCTCGGCCAACGAGGTCGACGACCGGCACCGGCTGTAGGGCGGAGTCTTGGAACTGCGCGGTCCCAGCGTGCTGTAAATGTGCTCGTCTCCGCCGGTCGGACTCACACACGTGCTCCAGCGCTGATTGGGCGGAGTGCTCGGAGCCGGTGGAAGATTCTTCAAGGTAGGGACGGACGTCGCAGGGGTCAACCTCCGCTGAGGGGTGAAAGACTGAGCAGTGACCTCAGTGGGCCAGGACACAAAACCAGCAAGTTCACCATTGCTGTAGGTGCAGTTCAACCAGTCGGCCTCTGGGGAGGAACTCCCGGGAAGTGAAGGGCTCGAGTGGGTGAAAAGTGGGTGAGGACCTGCGATGCTGGCTGAGGACTTCAGCACTGGAGTGGAAGAAGGTTCCTTAAACATCACTTGGTCGTACAAATGTGAATACTCCGCTATCCGTGCACCTGGAACAGAGAAAAGAGGGTAAGAATCAAAAACACTCGTAAAAATGTCCCAAAAAGTGAGAAACGAGGGCAAAAACTACTAGTTTGTACGTCTACCACTCGAGAGCGTACCTATAGCTGCCCCGCCTTGCTTCTTCTCTTCTAAAATGTCAGCCAGGTCTTTTGATTTGCTGGTCCGAAGTCTAGTACAGCTGGGTTCGTGGTCCATGCTCTTCATCTTCAACAACTGATTAGCCTTTTTGATCTTCTGGCTGTATTGTCTTGCCATGAGGAAGACTCTGTTTCTGCCCCGCTCTCCCAACTCTAACAGCTGGTCCCCAGCTTCCTCGTCCAGAAAAAGCCCTGAAGGTGGCAGAGAAAGTAAGGACGGGTCCAGACCACCGAACAACACCTGAAGCTCAGGATCTTTGGGCGGTGGAGGCGGAGAAGGAGGGTCCTCGTCATCCATTCTGAAGCTCCCGCTGCTAAGCCTGGCTAGTTTGTTCCGAATGCTCTTGACTGTGCCAGGCTGAGGTTCAGGGTTCGGGGCCGGGGAGACTACAACTTCAGGCGTAACGGGAGACAGAGGAGGGGATTCGGGCTCATCTATCTCAAACGTGGGCTCTCGCACGAGCTTGGGAACACTGAGCACCGGGAGTTTGAAGGTCGGAATGGTGTTGGGGGCTGAAGAACTTGGTGATTTCTTGACTTTTTTAGGACGATCAGAGGGAGACTTGACGCGAGAGTCGCTTGCCTTGCGTCCAGAGTTGCACTTCTTGTTTGGAGCCTCTTTGCGTGGAGAACTCTGCGTTTTCTGTTGAGATTCTTCTTGCGTGTGCTGGGATTTGACGGCCTTGCTCGGTGAGCTGGGTGGTTTATTGGGAGAGCTTTCTGTTTTACTCTGGGGATCACGTGTCTTGCTGGGAGATTCAGGACTACTGACTGGAAATGCTGCAGGATGCTTGTCTGGTTTCTTCTCGTTATTCCTGATGTAGTCCTCAAGGTCATTCCAGATTTCATCCACTTGCTCTGACATGCTGTCAGATGTGGACTGCTGGGAGGAGGTGTCAAAGGTTATTGATACATCCATATCGGTAATTGAAACTATGGGAATCTCTGGAAGGGGTCGATTTGCTCCTTTGTTGATATCTAGATTTAGACTCTCCTCAGAAACGCATGATGGCTCGCTATCCTGTTTGACGGCTTGTTCATCTTCTCTTGCTGTCTCAGCGGATGAAGGTGGAAGTCCACGGAACACAATAGTATCATAAATATTTTCCTCTTCCTCTGGTGCCTGGACAACAGTCGACTCGAGCAGGACTCCCTCCTGACCTGAAGACCAGTTACTCTCCGAGGACTTTTCCTCAGTTTCAACAGGAGAAACCAAAATTGTGGGAGGCACAAGTGCCTTGACCTCTGGGACACTTGAAGGAACCTCTGGCTCCTTTCGAATCAACCCCATAGCCTGCAGCTCCTCGTAACTGATGTTATCGTAAACGTTTTCGACGTCGTCGATGGTCAGCTGTTCAGCCGAAGACGAGCCGGAGATCTCGTTACTGGACGAGTCCGTGTTACTGATGGGTCGCTTTGTAGGACTCTGCCGATCGCTTTGGTGCTCTCCGACACTGCTGGCCCTGCGAAGCACCTTACCCCCGCTGGACTGCAGATCCGACTGCGGAGATGGAACCTGTTCGACGTGCCAGCTGCAGGGTCGCCCGGGCTGACGATCGTCAATCATGTTATCGTCGCTTTCCGCATCATGGCCGCTCGTGTTGTTTTCGTTAGGCACAAACATTTGATAGATGTCTTCATCGTCTTCGATCTGAAAGGACTTTTGACGGGTAGGGAACATGGCTCGACGCACGTTGTGGTCCGCCCATATGCTGTTTGTGCCGAACAAAGTGGAAATGTGCTCATCAGTTTTCGTTTTGGGAGGGCAGGTCACTCGCAGGATGGGGGTTTGGACAGTGTCCATCTGAAGAGACTCCTTAGCCGTCTAAGAAAAGCAAGAGCAGCAATTATTAGTTTTTTTACCAACAAACATCAGCTTGCCGTGCGGTTAAGGATTGTGTGATTCTCACCTGTAGATCCACGTGGTCTAGGTTGTGGTTCTTCAACTGGTCAATACTGTCCACTGACACCTGCTGGTTTAGCCTTTTCCTGTTGCCCTTCCCAGGTACACGGAGTTTACCTCTAGAGCCCTACACCAACAAAAACGTCCCAACATATTATTAAAATGATAATGTTACGTTGAAAACAAAACCTATCAATTCATCCTCATATTTATATATCAATTTATCTTTATCTATTAATCTATCAATCAAATTATCAATTAAATCTATCTATCTATCTGTCTGTCTATTTGTTTGTCTATCTATCTATCTGTCTCTGTCTGTATCAGTTTGTCTATCCATCTGTCTGTCTACCTATATGTACTGTCTGTCTGTCTGTCTGTCTATCTATATCTACTGTCTATCTATCTATCTATCTATCTATCTATCTATCTATCTATCTATATCTACTGTCTGTCTGTCTGTCTGTCTGTCTATTTGTCTGTCTATCTATATCTATTGTCTGTCTGTCTTTCTGTCCGTCTTTCTGTCTATCTATCTATCTATCTATCTATCTATCTATCTATCTATCTATCTGTCTATCTACTGTCTGTCTGTCTCTCTGTCTGGGGCTGCTTGAGGGCAATCTACTTTGCGTTAGCCACTCCAGTACTGCAACACCAAAACCTCACTGCTTTACATAAACACCCTCAGAACACACACACGTTTGCTGTCAGTTATTATAAATTTGTGCCCGGTGAGAGGCGCCAGTGAAACGAGTCAGGGGGGTCGGCAAGAGGAAGGCTGAAAATCAAGCGTAAACTGACCAGTCCACTCTCATCCTCATCGTCTGCGTCCTGTGGGTGGAGCCCCTCGTCTACATCGCTGTGATCGGCATGGTCACCAGGGTCCAGCGACTCCTGCGATTGGTTGACGAGGCTACGGGATCGACCAATGGTACCCAGATGGACCACAGGCGACAGCAGGGTGGCACCAAAGCTGCTCCGCTTCTGTATGTCTGGACTGGAAACTGTTAAAGAAAGACATTCGCTCAATAAGCAAGTGTGAGACAAACATACCATTCATAACTAATATTAATATTCTTCTATTCTAAACAACATTTATTTAAGTCTATTTACTTACTGGCATGTTTGTTCTTGAGCAGTTTGGATAAAGGTTCTGAGTGGAAAAACAAAAAAGCATGAGGTATAATGTGTTTATATTAATTTAATGTCATTTGAAAGCTTGCTGTTTATTCTACTTCCTGTGAGCATTACCTGTCTTCCTGCGTCCTCTCCTGGGTGAGGGACCTTCTTTTAGGTTTATTCTGTTCTGGCCCTCAGGACTGCGCTGCAATCCTGGACTGTCTACATGGGCAGAAGGAAACATATTACACTACACACAGTCACCCCACTTACTGTTACCCCAATCACCATTACCCCAAAAATGGTTAGACCACTCACAGTCACCCCAATCACCATCATCCCACTCACAGTTACCCCAATCATCATTACCCCAGTCACGCCACTCACAATCACCCCACATCATCCCACTTACAGTCACCCCACTTACAGTCACCCCACTTACTGTTACCACAATCACCATTACCCCAGTAACGGTCACACCACTTACAGTAACCCCAATAACAGTCACACCACTCACAGTCGCCCCAATAACAGTCGCTCCAATCAACATTACCCCATTCACAGTCGCCCCACTCACAGTTACCCCAATCACAGTTACCCCAATCACAGTCACCCCAATCACCATTAACCCAATCACAGTCACACCCCTTGGTCACCCTGATCATTATTACCCCAATCTCAGTCAAACCCCTCAGTCACCCCAATCATCATTACCCCAATAAGTCACACCACTCACAGTCACCCCAATTACACTCGCCCCACTCACCATCACCCCACTTACAGTTACCCCACTCAGTCACCCCAATCTTAATCAAACCACTCACAGTTACCACAATCATCGTTAACCAAATCACAGTCACCCCAATCACCATTAACCCGATCACAGTCACACCACTCACAGTCACCCTGATCATTATTACCCCAATCTCAGTCAAACTCCGTGGTCACCCCAATCATCATTACCCCATTCACAGTCAAATCACTCAGTTACCACAATCTTCGTTACCCCATCAGTCACCCCAATCACAATTACCTGAATCACTGTCACCCCAATCACAATCACCCCAATGACAACCACCCCAATCACAGTCGCCCTAATTACCATTACCCCAGTCACAGTCAAACCACTCGCAGTTACCACAATCTTCGTTACCACACAGTCACCCCAATCACATTTACCCAAATCACTGTCACCCCAAACACAGTCGCCCCAATGACAATCACCCCTATCACAGTTGCCCCAATTACCATTACCTTAATCACACTCGCCCCACTCAGTCACCCCAATCACAGTCGCCCCACTCACAGTAAGTTTTGTTTAATTTGAATGTATTTTGCCTGATGTTTGCTAGAACACTATTGACACAAATTCCAGAAGCTGGTGTTAGTGTTGTACACGCTCTCATTGCCTTGTTAGGAACATTTAAGGTTCTACTTACGCACATCCATCTCCAGAATGGCCTGCTTAGCCTGTAAACGAAAATACCATCAAATTACTTCTTCCCATCATTATCCTCCCCATCTCTTACACAGAGTTACAAACGCACTGCTGAGCCTTTCTTTAAAACACTCATTAGTCCGAGGCTAAGATTAGCCTGTAACCTAAAAAACTTCTATATCCAGTTTTGAGGGCACAATGTACTTGAAGCTCTTCTTTTAAGTTTTAGAGGACAACACTCGCGCCACGGGGGCGACTGCATTTAGATGAACTCCTTTTAGATGAAGCCTTACATTTATTTAAGGAATCAGGTCACATCAATTGGGTGAGCAGCGCTTCATGCGTGAGGATATCTGAACTGACCACAGTGTAGCACAAGTCTGGGTTCAAGTCCCTTTTTATTACTGTACACTATATGACCCAAGTTATTCATATAAAGCAAATTATATAACCTCAATTTCTAGCAACAGTTTAGGGAAGGTCCCTTTCTCTGCCAACATGGTCCATAAAGCATGAAGCCCTGACCTGAACTCCATTAAACACTTTTGGGATGAATTAGAAGGCTGATTGTAACTTTTTTTGTCCAGCATCAGTGCCTGACCTCACACAGGCACAGCGTCCTACAGATACAGTCCAATATCTTATGGAAAGCCTTCCATAGGAGTCGAGGATGTTAAAGGAATGTAATGTGTAACAAGCTCACAGTCAGGTGACCACAACTTTTGGCCTTATTAAGTGTTTTCTGGTGGTGATTGGAAGGTTGTAAGTTTAAATCCTTAAACCCTAAAATGCTGAGCTTGGTTCACTTCTGTTCCGGTCAGCCGCTTTGGATCGTAGTAAATAAACGCAAATTCATAAATAAACACGAGTGTTTGTGTGTTCACCTTCGCTGGGATTTTGGCTGGATGGTTCTCGAGGATGAGCCTCTTCAGATGCTGGATCCACGTTCGTTTGTCCTGTTGAGACTTGGCCTACGGAGGAAAGCAAACACCAATCAAGCTTCAGGAAGATCAGCATCTCTACACCTGGAAACACTCGGTTCTGTCTCATTCAAACCATGTAACTGTTTCATGTCTGAATTTACCAATAAATAAACAGAAATACATCCACACACACGCACACAGACACACACGTCTTACAACTAAAAAACAACGACAACGTTGGTTATGTGCGTGCTTTACTACTGGCATGTCTGAAGCTCGGCTCACGGCGCGAACGCAGCTCTCGGATTTCTGCTGACCGGCAGCTTCTCTTTCAGAAGGGGGCTCGAGTTTTGCATTTCTGCCTTTCGGATCAATTTCGGTCACGTGGTGTCTTATTTAATGCTAGATGCAAGAGCATTAATATATATACGTATATACCCAATATATCCAATTCCCATGGCGCTCGAGAAAGTTGGAACTCTCAGAGCGGCCGACCTGGCATCCACACAAACACACAGACAACTGGCCGTATGTGAGGGAGGGCAGACTGGACCGCGTCTCTTCCTGCTGCTGCGATATGTGCCCGCCAAGACTAGTCCGAGTGGCTGCCTGAGTTACGTGGAGCTTAGCATAGGTTCCATGCAGGTACCCTACGCTGGTAGGTGATAAGAAGTGGCTGCAGATTGGACACGTGTGGGAGGGGGCGTGTGGTGATCCAGCTCTCCTTGATCAGATCGGGGTTGTGCAAGCGGCACTCTGGTGAGCTCTCAGGTGTCCCAATATTTTTGTCCATGTAGTGTATGGGGAACGTTTCACACCGATATATCTAAACACACACACACACACACAGAGGCACGCCGGGGCTCCTGTATACAGGGTGTGGCTCTACTTGGCTGAAGTTCAATGCACTGGTCCATCCATCAAATGTTTCCCTATAGGCACGACATTCTACACTGTGTGTGTGTGTGCGTGTGTGTGTGTGTGTGTGTGTGTACCTGCACTGTGTGCTGTAGTTTTGGGTTCTTGTAGTGAAACACACTGAAGCTCAGCGGCTCTTTAGGAATGACCTCAACCAGCATCAGATTACAGCACTGAAACAGAGGGAGAAAAGGGGCGAGAGACATAGAGAAACACAGAGAGAGAGAGGAACAATAGAACCATTATCAGACCTCTGCAGTGCATTGTGGGTATTTAAATTTCAAAGAGTTTCAGGTTTATAAACACAAACAAAAACTACATCTAAAAAAAGCAGTTTTATAAACAGAAGTAATTATTTTATATTATAAACAAAACTGGGTGAGTGGGTGGTGCACCATCGCTGAGAACTCGAGCTCAAAGTTCAAATCTCAGGTGGTGCTGTCGACCAGGTAGGGCTTCCAACAAGCACCGTACAATCACACTGTGAGAGTCCACCACTGACTGGTGAAAAGAGCAACTCACCCACTTACTCACCCTTTCACCCACTCACCTACCCACTCAACCTTTCACCCACTGTTTCACTCACCTACTCACCCTTTCACTCACCCTTTCACCCATTTGCCCTATCACTTACTCACTCACTCACCCTTTCGCTCACTCACCCTTTCATCCATTTGCCCTATCACTTACTCACTCACTCACCCTTTCACTCACTGTTTCACCCACTCCCCCTTCTACCCACTGCTTCACCCTTTCACTCAGTTTCACTCACTCACTTACCCACTTACCCTTTCACTCAGTCACTCACCCTTTTACTCACTGTTTCACCCACTCACCCTTTCACCCACTCACTGTTTCACTCACCCTTTCACTTACTGTTTCACTTACTCACTTACTCACTGTATTACCCACTTACTCTTTCACTTACTGTTTTGCTCTCTTACCCACTCACCCTTTCACTCACTCACTCACTCACCCTTTTACTCACCCTTTTACTCACTCACCCTTTCACTCACTCAGCGTTTTACTCACCCGCATGATTATTTAAAGCTACAAATAATAAAAACAGAAAGTAATTTAATAAAAGTAGTGTGTGTGTCAATGTAGGTGTGTGTGTTCTTACTAGGATGTGAGCTTTGTACGCGTAGGTCTCCTCTCGTTTCTTGGTGATGAGGAGGAGTTTGTCGAAGAGGAAGAGCGTTCTCTCGTTCTTCACCCTCTGGATGCGGAACGTTCCCTCTAGAACCAGCTCGCCGTAACCAATCAGATCAGGACCCTGCCAGCTGGTCAGCAGGCTCTGGATCTCCTGATGAGCAGAGATTTATTCATCAGTAATGAATCAGGAGACGAACCTTCTGTCATGTATTCGGTTACAGTTGTTGTTGTTGTGTGTGTGTGTGTGTGTGTGTGTGTGTGTGTGTGTGTGTACCTGCAGTCTGACTGTATTTTCGTGTTTCCTCTTCATGTCGTTGATGTGCCAGGCGACTCTCTGCATGCTGTCGATCGCTTCCTGAACCACGGCATGTCTCTCCAAGTCCTTCTGCTTCTCCAGGTGAGTGGCAATCTCCTACACACACACACACACACACACACACACACACACACACACACACACACACACTGTATTTACTGCACAGGAATTCCACATGAATGTAGTTGGAATTTTAATTTCTATATTTTTTGTGAGTGCCAGGAGGCCCCCCTCCCAGCCCCGCCACATACTGCTGTCTACTTTCTACTGGTGTTGGTGGTGGTAGCGTTGGCGGTGGTGGTATTGGTGACAATAAGGACGGTGCTTTAGTGGTAGTGTTGGTCGTGGCAGTGCTGGTGATAATGGTAGTGGTACTGACAGTGCTTTTGGTGGTAGTGTTGGTGGTATTGGTGATGATAGTGGTGGTATTGTTGGGGGGTAGTGTTGGTGGTGTTGGCGGTGGTATTGGTGTTGATGGTATTGTATGTAGGAGCACTGAAGCTGTTTTCCAGTGACTGATGGTGGACCAACACCTGACTAAAAGCTTTCTTTAATCTGTCATCATCTGGGTTCCACTAATCTTCTGAAATACATTTAAATAAAATGTGTGTGTGTGTGTGTGTGTGTGTTACGTACCTGCAGCAGTAGGTGGTACTTGAGGATCCTCTGTACTGGTTTGAGTAAAAAGGAGCCGAGAGGCAGTGAGTGTTTGGCGAACTCCTGACGCTCACGTAGGAACTTCGCCACCGATTTGTTCCTCATACACTCACTGAGAACCGCCACAGACCTACACACACACAATTGGAAAATCATACAGTGGCTTTAGGCTGACCCCACGATCTAATGCACTAGCCCACCGCTCGAGGACTGAGGTCAAGTCTCAGCAGAGCCACAGGATTTTTACCGTGACCCAGACAACACAAACGATGCATTAAAACAAAACACTAAACAAAATATACTTAATTGGAGGCAATCTGGTCGCACTGTGGTTTACAAGACGTAACGTGAAGCCTCCACAAGGGGGGGATTCGTGTACAAGTTTATTTTGTGTTAGTGCGGTTAAAGTTATTCTTCTTCTCTCTGCGACCAATTTGTTTGGCCAGAGACCCACCCAAGGGTCGGAACCCAGTGTTTAAAACCCCCTGACTGAGTGGATACAGTCAGCTGTGTTTGAGGGAGGGAAGGCTGGATGGGTTTCACCTCCTTGCTGCTGCAACAGTGACTCCTATTGAGCTGTCTGGTTGAGACGGTGGAAAATTACAGAGAGCGCAGCGCGTTAAAGCTTTCCGTTAGAACCCCCCACCGTCCCATAAATAGAAGCGGCCGGTGGCGTCAAACATGTGCTAGCCATGAAGCGCGACACTGAGGGGGATTAAACAGAGAAAAATGGTTTCCTGGACGGTCAGATGTGAGAACCACCACAAACCAAACAGAGAAATTCCTGTGTGAAGCTGCACGTGTGAGAATAAAGCCGGGCATTATGGGTAAACGTAACCCACTATTTATATGGGTTTTTCATGTGGAAGTGTGTGTGTGTGTGTGGATTCCAGCGTCATGCACACAGGCTCCACATTGTCCCAGCGGGAAATCTGACCCGAGTCCCATACAGACTCTACTACTGTACACGGGTGTGTGTGTGTGTGTGTGGGTGTGTGTGTGTTACATGCATGCGTGCGCCATATGACCTTGCATAGGGTCACCAGCTGTGTAAGGGTGTGTGGAGTGATGCTCTTGATAGTCTGCACAAGCGACCATTCACACACACACACACACACACACACACACACACACACACACACACACTCTGGTACAGTAGTAGAGTCTGTATGGGACTCGGGTCAGACACACATTTCCCCTCTTTGCACCCAATTTGCACCCATACTTGTTGGCCAAGGAGGGCACAGACTAGCACGCGCCTCCTCAGATGGCGACCAGCGGTTCCTACAGAGAGTCCCAGTGGGTTTAAAGGAACGTGCTACTCCCACTTATTCTCGACTAGACAATCGTAAAATCAAGCATGATTGCTGCTACATTAGGAAAGTGTGTGTGTGTGTGTGTGTTCTTACCTCGGATAGTTAGTGCAGTACTGTGTATAAATATGAAACTCTTCACTCTGCAAGACGACAAAATTTGAAACGTCAGGTTGAACTTTATTCAATTATTAAGGACAAACTTTTACTTTACTGATTTTGTTTCTACAAATAATTTTATTTCATTAAAACTTGAATAAAATGTTAGACATCAAAGAAGGAAAATAAAAGGAGGACAAGTGAGAGAGCTAGAGCATAAGAGAGAGAGAGAGAGAGAGAGAGAGAGTGAGAGAGAGAGAGAGAGAGAGAGAGAGAGAGAGAGAGAGTGAGTGAGTGAGTGAGTGAGTGAGTGAGAGAGAGAGTCATGTTAAGGTTATCTGAGAGCCGCCCAGCATGAACGTTGGAAAGTCCGGAGCTTTTCATGCTTCAACAATACAACAGTTCATGGAAGGGGAGGGGGGGGGGGGGGTTGTTATGCATTTCCCCAAAAATGTTCCTCCCAATCTAGTCGTATCCGATTCCCCGATCACATTTGGCGACGTAAGAACTGAAATTTTTACCTTCACTACAAAACACTGAGCAATGGCCACCGGGTCTGTGTTACACCCCTCCAGATCATTCAGGAGATCCCTGCACACACACATACACACAATTAATAGCAAAAATGTATACATTAGTACCAAAATAATAAAAATATTACTATTGGAAATAAAATTATTTAATATAAATAATAACAACATAAATAATAATATTAATGACAACATTAATAATAAAGTAAAAACATAACATAATAATACTTCTAATAATTGAGTAATAAAAATAATAATAGAGTAATAATAATATTAATCACAGAGTAATAATAATAATACTACTACTAATAATAATTCTAATAATAATAGAGTAATAATAATAATAAGAGTAATAATAATGATAAGCAGAAGAAGAAAGCGTTCTGTATCAGGTGTGTTTCTCATCATGAGGTCACGTCTGCTTCTGCCAGACTAAAGTTTAATGCAGGTCTGACTTCACAAGTGTGTGTGTGTGTGTGTGTGTGTGTGGTCTGGTGCATGAAATGTAGACCATGAGAAATGCAAAATGACAGACTCTCATTTTCAAACCCCACATTACACACACACACACACACACACACACACACACACACACACACACACACACACACACACACACACACACACACACACACACACACACACACACCTTGTTTTGTCGAGTATATAATTTGTCTCCTCCGTTCCGTCTTGTAGGTAGTTTTATATGGTGTGTGTGTGTGTGTGTGTGTGTGTGTTACCTGTTGAAAGTGTAGATGTCTCGGATGTTTCCGAACAGCGAGTTCCGGTCCTCCACCCCCAGCAGAGGCCGCGTCTGGTTACTGATGCACTGCAGATAATCCTGAGAGAGAGAGAGAGATTCATCATGAGTGAACTGAGCCGTACGAGGAGACGAATCTGTTACGACCATGAAAACAATCTTACATGAGACGTTATTAAAAAATAACAGACACCAGGCCGCCAACATTAACATCTTGAACCATTTAAAATAACCACATACATAATTGGCTGTGCCTGAGGGAGGAGTGAAGTCAAATGGGTTCTTCATTGCTGCTGTAACTGCGGCCTCTGCTGGCTGGTCTAGGCTTCACCTAGCATTTTAGCTATATAAATAAAATAAATTTTACATCCCATAATGAACTTGGTGGACCAAATCAGGCCCTACATATACACATCTTTTAGCAGGCTAAGCTAACTCAGCCCCCTTAAAAACACCTTCTAATAAAATCTTGCCTCCTGAATGACTGTAAACCGCCACCACACTACACAGCGTGACTATCCTATTCCAAAACCGTAGGCAGTAATAAAGAGTTGTCCTTCTTTGTGGCTATAACAGTCTCCACTCCTCTGGGAAATCGTGACAGTTCATCTAAAACGATGTGTAATGAGGTTGAGGTTGGGTCCCTGTGCAGGACACCGGAGATCCTCCACACCAAACTCATCAAAACAAACCACATCCTTATAGAATTCATATTGTGCACAGGGGGTCACGGTCATGCTGAGAAAGAAAAGGACCTTCCCCAAACTGTTGCCACAAATATGAAAGCATATTTTTCTGATTTCATAATATTGATTTTGGACACATCCTAGAATCCTGGACTGCTGGTTATGAAAATGGTTCTTGTTGGGATCCATGAAAACATAGTGTGTGTGTGATCCTACCACAGGATTAAACGTTACACACACACACACACACACACACACACACACACACACACACACACACACACACACACAGGTGAAGATTTCCTAAAGTTCATGCTGCTCTGGGGTGTTATAATCATTACAGTCCTGCTGCCTCCTTCCAAAAACTCACCCACTCAAACCAAACCAGTTCAATCCTTCCTTCCACCACACCCACACACACACCCACACACACCCACACACACACACACACACAGCTGACAGATTTGCTACAGGTGAGTGCACAACAATCTGGCTGAATGTTTGTGTTTACATTACCACACCCCGTCTACATCCTGTGTGTGTGTGTGTGTGTGTGTGTGTGCAGGTTAATCATGGGTTCATTTTTGGGGCTGTATAAGTTGGAGGGCTCCGGTCTGTAGAACATCAGGAATGTTTCACCTTCCATGTGAAGCTCCGCCACAAAAAAAACAACAAACCCTCCATTTTTATTCTGACTTCACACACCACAAAGAAAACAAACCACTTACCGCGGCTAAAATATATCCGCTAGCAGTAGCGCTGTTCTTCCTGCGTATGAGGCTTCTTCAGAAAGTTTCCTCACTTTTTTAAAAATCAAACTCCATCATTTTTCTACATCGTCGCCTTCCGATGCATTTTTTTCTTTTGTCGTACCATCAGCAAAAAAAATGTTTGGTTGAGCTCGTAGCCACTGATGCGCTGGTGCTCTCACATCATCATCACATGAAAATCTTCTTCCCCTTAAAGCTTCTCTGAGCGTCCAAAAAGGTGGAGATCAGATGGAGCTAAATCCGGACTATAAGCATCTCTCAGTCTCTCAGACACGCCCGATTCCTCCTCCTCCCTCCCACCCTCACCACTAATAACCACAATATACACGTGAGGAAACTTTTTGAAGATCCCTCTGACGTTTCTGGCATTTTAGTCACTTTAAGCCAAAATGACTTACAATTGTGACCCGAATGCAATGCAAGCAATTGAGGGTTAAGGGTCGTGCTTAGGGGCCCAACCGTGGCAGTATTGGGACTTGAACTATCACCCTTTTGATTACAGGTCCAGAACCTTAACCGCTGAGCTACCACTGCTCTAGATACACTGCTAGCATTTTGCTATATGAATTTGCACAGCTGTATGTGTGATGCTAGTAAGCGAAACATTAATTAGCCAAACATGTTTAGCTAACAATACGGTGCATCAAATACTGAACCATGATCAAGCGCGGAAGCTAATCTGAATAACTAGCTTAGCTTTATCTCAGTTGTGGTGCTAATGCCCATGAGTCGTGTATTAATGCTCACACAAGACTAACTAGCCACAAACAGACTCGCGCACTGACGCACAGCTTCAGCATGATAAACAGCGTTTCAGGTTTATTGAAATCTAGCATCCTGTTTTTCATACTGTGTCTAATTGTACTCAGCGAGATAAAAACACTGACAGGCTAAAAAAAATCACACAATAATCTGAACGGTTCTGCAGTTTATTAAACAATCGTAAGCATTAGCGCTCCGCGATCGACTTCTCGATTAGCTTCACTCCCTCACACACACATTTCTCAAATCCCAGGAAAGCAGCTTCAGGATTCACGCTCGTTTTGTTTGGCGTCGTTAAGACATTCCTGCGACGCCGGAGCGTCAGACGCTAACGTTTAGCAGTTGGTCCGCCACGTTTTTCTGATTGTGGACTGAAGAGCTCTGAGGGGTTCGTGAGTAACACGAGGAGAAGAAGAAACGAGGTCCTGATTAGCCGTCATCACCCCGTGCTTCTCATTTCCATGTTCCACCACCGCTTTATCCTGGTCAGGGTCACAGCGGGTCCGGTTTCCCCTGTATCACTGGGAGACGCCAATCCACCCACCCAGTCTTTAAAATACACATGACCCAGCATTCCCAGTATAAAACCGCTCAAACTGGTTTAATGGTGGGCGTTCAGGTGGAGCAGCCGTCTCCCCCAGCATGTCCAAATGCTGGACAGACACTGATGGACATGTCTGACAGACGGACGACCGGATAATTTAACTGGTCTCCCAGTCTGAAAATGCTGGTGTTCCGCTGGTCCTCCAGCAAGACCAGTTACAACCAGTCTGACCTTCATCCAGAACCTTTATCTAAATACAGTAAAGACCCGCCGGATCAGCTGAGACCAGTTTAAACCAGCGTACTGGACCAGGCCGCGTCGTTTCCAGTGCGAAAGGAGCTTCAGTAAAAGACAGAGGCAAATTCGTCGTATAGTAAGACGTATGTGCAACACACACACACACACACACACACACACACACTCACACACACACACACTCACACACACACAGGGATTAATCTGAAAGTTGCTCTTCTCTACAGCTCCTGTTTTTCTAACCCAGTTTCCTGTCGTTTATCAGCTCCTCCATCCTTCACTCCTCCTGCCCAGCATCCATCAACCTCAATCTGTCAGTGTGTGTGTGTGTGTGTGTGTGTGTTCCAGTTAACTACACTGAGCACTTACAGGGTCTCCTGGTCTCCCTACAAACTGAAATGGGATCTAATGAACAGAGGACAGAAGATCTGAGTGTTCAGGTTCTGCTCCCAACACGGCGGTTTATCACCTCGACACCGTTTAATAATAATAATAATCATTAAAATTATAATAAACCATTATAATAATAATTACTACTAATAATAAATATTGATAATAATAATAACAATAATAAAAAAACATTAATAACTAACAATAAATAATAATTATAATAATTAATAATAAATAATTATAGTAATAATTAATAACAGTAATAATAATATTGATAATAATGATAATAATAAATATTAATAAATAATAATAATAATAATAATAATGGTGACACTAATAATTAATAATAAATAATAATAAAATATTTAATAATCATAAAAAGAATAATTATAAAATTGATAATAATAACAATAATATAAATAATTAATAATATTATTAATAAAAATAATATTTATAATAATATGAATTACAATAATAATAATTTTTATTATTTTTATAATTAACAAATAATTGTAGTAATAATAATACATAAAATTATAGTACTATGATAAT
The DNA here is from genome assembly GCF_030014385.1 of Trichomycterus rosablanca. NCBI lineage: Eukaryota > Metazoa > Chordata > Actinopteri > Siluriformes > Trichomycteridae > Trichomycterus > Trichomycterus rosablanca. Next base: position 1,033,244 of record NC_086006.1, on the reverse strand, counting down.
ATTGTAATAATAATAATGAAATTATAATAATAATAATAATAGCAATAATAGTAATAATGTTAATATTAATAGTAATATTAGGTAGTAATAATAATAATAATAATATTTATTACACTTGTTAGAAACTGTTGAGGCTGGAACACATTAATTCAATAATTAGGAGGGGTGTCCCAATACTTTTGTCCATAAAGTGCAGGTCCATAAAGGCATGGTTAAACCCATAATAAACCCACCATACGCCTTTGAGATGAATTGGAACACCCCTGTCTTTTCAAATGTTTTCCCCGACATGGTGATGGTTGTTACAGCTGCACACGAGGAACGTCTAACAATTTCTGATGAGGTGTCCACATACTTTTGGCCAAATAGTGTATACACGCTGGTCAGGCTCGGTCATCTCGTCCTGTTACACTGTATAATGTGTGTGATTTGGGACGCAGCCCGAGTGTGAACCCTCCTCTCACCTGAACGATGCTCTGCAGGTCCTGAACGTAGGTCCGCTCCGTCTCCAGGATCTCCTGCACCACTCGATCCACGTACGCCACCTTACGCTCCTCGTCCTGACCGGCCTGTGTCGGTGGCTCCGCCTCCTCCAGCTGACGGGCAGGGACCAGCTCCAGTCGGATGGCCCCGGAGTCGCGGTTCTGCTCGGGGACCACGCCCAGTACGGCTGAGCAGTGGCTGTCGCGTGACGAGGAGGTGGAGGAGGAGGTGGAGCTGTAGCTGACCGGACGATCGCTGCACTGGGTGGAGTCCATGCTGTGGGTGGAGGAGTATCGGAGGGTGGGATTTCTGAGGGTCCCTCGGTTTAGGACAGTCCCTTCAAGAGTGGGGACCTCCAGCGGTGGGGGTATGACATCAGTGGGGAGCAGGGACTCTTCTGAAAATAAGAAAACGTAAATAACGTCAGTTTGCTGTGGACGTGTCCCAAATCACACACTCTGTTTACTACATAGACAACATCAGCCCACTGTGGGCGTGTCCCAAATCACACACTCTGCTTACTATATAGCCACCATCAGCCCATTGTGGACGTGTCCCAAATCACACACTCTGTTTACTACATAGACAACATCAGCCCACTGTGGGCGTGTCCCAAATCACACACTCTGCTTACTATATAGCCACCATCAGCCCATTGTGGACGTGTCCCAAATCACACACTCTGTTTACTACATAGACAACATCAGCCCACTGTGGGCGTGTCCCAAATCACACACTCTGCTTACTATATAGCCACCATCAGCCCATTGTGGACGTGTCCCAAATCACACACTCTGTTTACTATATAGCCACCATCAGCCCATTGTGGACGTGTCCCAAATCACACACTCTGTTTACTACATACACAACATCAGCCCATTGTGGATGTGTCCCAAATCACACACTGTTTACTACATAAACAACATCAGCCCATTGTGGATGTGTCCCAAATCACACACTGTTTACTACATAGACAACATCAGCCCATTGTGGATGTGTCCCAAATCACACACTGTTTACTACATAGACAACATCAGCCCACTGTGGATGTGTCCCAAATCACACACTGTTCACTATATAGCTACCATCAGCCAACTGTGGACATGTCCCAAATCACACACTGTTTACTACATAAACAACATCAGCCCACTGTGGATGTGTCCCAAATCACACACTGTTTACTATATAGCCACCATCAGCCCATTGTGGACGTGTTCCAAATCACACACTCTGTTTACTACATACACAACATCAGCCCATTGTGGATGTGTCCCAAATCACACACTGTTCACTATATAGCTACCATCAGCCAACTGTGGACATGTCCCAAATCACACACTCTGTTTACTACATAAACAAGATCAGGAACAGTTTTAGCCTAGCGGTTAAGAAACTAGACTAGTAACCAGAAGGTCGCTGGTTCAAACCCCTTGAGCAAGGCCCTTAACCATCAATTGCTTAGACTGTAAGTCTAAAAGCGTCTGCTAAATGCCCATTGTGGACGTGTCCCAAATCACACACTCTGTTTAGTACATAGACAACATTTTAAACACAATCAGCCCACTGTGGGTGTGTCCCAAATTACACTAGCTGTTTACTATATAGACAACATCAGCCCACTGTGGACGTGTCCCAAACCACAGAAATTGATTCCCAAACGTTTGATTGTGTACATTTAAGCTGATCAGCATCGAGCAGTGTGTGTGTGTGTGTGTGTGTGTGTGTGTGTGTGTGTGTAGTGATGCAATTGTGCCCCCCAGGTGCCCAGCAGTCTAGACTCTCCTGGTTTTTGCTGGCATAACACACACACACCCACACAAGCTGAAAGAGAGAGAGTTTAGAGAGAGGGTTTAATAGCCGGATTACGAGTGTAATGGAGATGTTTCTAAAAGAAAGAGACCTGTGTTTGTGTGTGTTTGCAGATCCTGTATAACCCCTTTCACACACACACACACACACACACACACACACACACACACACACACACACACACACACACTTACAGGTTTTAACCAGCAATATACAGGCTCGTGTCATTTACTGAGTCAAGACCTCGTACACTTACCAGGTAGCTTCAACAATCACTGACAGACAGACAGGTAGAGAAACACTGACTTTATATAAAAAAAACCCACAAAAATCTTTTTAAAATTTCTTCATCTATATAAATTCTTTTTAATATTATTTTTAATATAGAATACTGTTAAAAATTCAGAATAATGTCTAATTATCATCATGTAAATCTAATTTAAATTGAATCAATATCTGGGCATTAAAATCACTGAGAAATGAAAGCGTCAGTGATGAATCAGAATGATGAATCATAAGTGAATCAGGAGTCATTAAGGAGTGAATCAGTGAATCATAACTAGACGTTAAGCAAAGCAAAAATATTTCTGATATAATAATTATTTCACTTTCGTTTCATTTGTTCATTTATTTCATCACTCAACCACTTTATCCTGGTCATGGTCGTGGTGCGGTCCAGTTCCACCAAGAAACACCAAAACGCAGTAACGCACCCCCGACACTATGCCAATCCATCGAGGGGTCTCGGCCACGCCCAGAGATTCCACAGTGCTGCTTATATTTGACCACAATCAGTGACTTCTCTGTGTGCAGGATGAGCACAAAACCAGATCTGTCATGAACATGTGTAGGACTGTTTACAGTTGAGCGAGCTTCACATCATCATGTGCTTGAAGGCTGCAGTGTGAAAAAGAAGCTCCAGCGCTGAGCTCAGCACCTTCAAGCTGGACTGAAGTTTGATGCTGATCACATGGACTAAAACCTTTTAGCTCAGAGTCTCTTCAACACACACACACACACACACACACACACACACACACAACAAGCTGCGTTTCTAAACTTCAAAAGTCAGAGTGACTTGTTGAGGCATGGGTAATTGTAAACCTCACCTAGGTGTGCCTGTGTGTGTACAGTGTGTGTGTGTGTGTGTGTGTGTGTGTGTGTGTAAGCAGCAGGACTGTGAGATCATGTTCACTCTGATCTTTACAAAACCAAACCAATTAGGGGTGTAAGCCGGGGTTTAGGTGACTGAGTGAGGGTGTGTTAGCAGTGAGCCGACGCACAACCAGAGCATTATAATGAAAATATATAAACACATGGCCAAAAGTACATGGACGACCTTTTTATTACTGAGTTCAAGCTTTTCTTGCACATTCATTAACAACAGGCGAATAAAATCAGTTCTTTAAATACATTACACGCCTCCAACATTTAGCAACAGTTTGGGGAAGGCCCTGTACATTTTCCAGCAGGAACTGTGCACAGCTTTGCTGCGGAGCAACTACAGCGTCCTGCACAGAGCCCTAGTCTCAAATCCATCAACCATCAGTGGGATCAACTGGGACGTTTACTTCCAAGTGTCATGCAACAGACCTCATAAAATCCAAATAAGCTCAAATTCCCATAGATGCAGTCCAAAATCCTGTGGAAAGGTTTTGTATTAAAGTGCAGGGTGTTCCTGCACAGAGCCCTGACCTCAGCCCCAATCAACTGCTCTGGGATGAACCGTAACACCAACATCAGCACCCAGCCGTACAAATGCCATCATTTGACTAAACAGGCTCAAATTCCCATACACAGACATCCTTAACTCTTGTGAGAAGCTTCTCAGAAGAGCTACCATTGTTCTAGCTGAATAGATCACACAAAGGTCACTTTTGGAATGGGATTGTCAGGTGTCCAAATACTTTTGGCCTTATAGCGTGTTTGTCACACTGGCTGACAGGGCTAGTCCTAAATGACCTCACGCTGGCGCAATCCTCATGGACTACAGATTCGTACTGATGACTTTTCTTTTGTAAACTAGTGGTTCAATCAAATGGGTGCCATCACACTAGCCCTATTTATATGAGCACAGAGAAGTCTCCATCTGTATTCAATCATAACGACCAACCAGGAGTCAGGAGGCCGTGATACAAAGCTAAACGAAATTTGTTTAGATGCAGAAAAGAACAGTTGCAGAAATCCAAAAGTCTGCCATGGAACGCTCGTCTCATACAGACGTCCGTAAACTTTTGGAAAACACCGAAACACCTTTAATTTCACGAACAATCTGGACTACACACACTCTTCCCGTCCCATCAGTCATGACGTCTGTATAACAGTGTGTGTTTTACACCGAGAAAAGCTGCATGAGCATAACGAATGGGATTAACACACACACACACACACTCTCACACACACACACACTCAGGAGAAGAAATGATTGGTCAGGCTAAAGTAATCCTCCTCCTCCTCCTCGTTATCTCTTCATCTCACAGCCACCAGTCAGACTTTCTCAGGCCTCCCGAACTGAACTTCTCTTATCAGAGACTCAGTTTCCCAGAATCGAGCGTCTCCACCCAAAACGTCTCAGGTGGAAGCACGTGTCCACCACCACACTCAGAGAGGAAGCCACAATGAGCCGGCGTTTACTTCCACCTTCTGAGTCACTGATATCATGATGACGTGATGTTCAAATCCTCACAGTCATGTCTGTGCAGACGCCCGGCGGGCTGATAGCCCCGCTGAGATTCGAACCCCTCAAAACATGCACGTTTTATACACATCTACACTCCATCCATTCTGGATCTACTGCGGTGTGATGTTGAAGCTCTTCAGAGAGCAATGAAGCTCAACACCATCAAAGTTCATCACAGCCTGAGCGACCTTCCCAAAATGCCACACACCCCCTGGGGTGGCACTGTGGTGCAGTGGGTATAGTGGGTGCTGCTCAGCAACAGGATGCCAGATTGTGATGGTTATTTGAGAGAGAGGAACCCTGTGTAGATCCTTCAGACCTGCTCTGGTTCATCACAAAGTTCATCACATCAAAACAGCACACACACTCAAGTATGCCAAACGACGACACACACTAAAACAACTACATACACACACACAAAGATACATACACACACATACATACACATAAACACACACACACACAAGTAAGCCAACCAATGACACACACAAATACATACACTCAGACTCAAACACACTTACACACACACTTACACACACACTTACACAAAGATACACATACACACACACACCAGTACGCCAACCGAAGTCTCCCACATATACACACACACACACCAACCAAGTATGCCAACCAATGAGACCCACACACATTTTTAAACACTGTGGGTAACAGCCCACAGACATAAACATACACACCAGTATGCCAGCCAGTGACACACACACCCACACACACACTTTTAAACACTGGGTAAAATCCTACAGACACAAACATACACACACACAGTCCATTCACAGAAATTAAGCACACACACACACACACACACACACACTCAACAAAACCACGCAGTCAGTACCTACACACATACATCAATCAAATCTACATTTTAAAAGTGGGGACACACACACACACACACACACACATTAATGCTTTCTAAAAGAAGATCAACCCAAACTTTTAAACAACAAAGAACTGAACAGCAGTACAGTGTGTGTGTGTGTGTGTGTGTGTGTGTGTGTGTGTGTCTCACCGGTTGGCATACTGGTGTGTGTGTGTGTAGTCTCTCCTCACATTTCCACTCAGTATCCCAGCGCGGTCTCACTCTCGGGTTAAGTATCCACTCTCTTTCTCACCCTCTCTCTGTGTCTCACACACACTCCTCACACTCTCCTCTGTGTGTGTGTGTGTGTGTGTGTGTGTGTGTGTGTGTTACTCAGATATAAACGCTGTAGATCCTCAGTTCACACACACGAGTCTCTGTGCAGCAGCTCGAGCTGAACTGAATCTCTCTGTACTGTTACACTCGCACACACATGACCACGCCTCTTTCTGTGTAGCCCCGCCCACCACATGTTTATCTATTTATATTTTTTATTCTCTCGACATTAAACTGATTAAATATTCATTAAATATTAAATAACGTTAAATATTCAACTCCCTGAAAACTAGAAGACGCCCCAACAATATTTATACATTTATACAAGTTTTACACACTTACATTCATGACTGGACAGATAGTTACTGCTTACACAAGATTCATCAGTTCAAGTTTAATATCAAACACAGTCATGGATAATTTTGTATCTCCAGTTCACCTCACTTACACGTTTTTGTACTGTGCGAGGAAACCGGAGCCTCCGAAGGAAACCCACACAGACATGCAAAGAACATGCAAACTCCACACAGAAAGGACCCGGACCGCTCCAAATAAAAGGATTGTTGGAAGTGTTGAGTTAAGTGTGTGTGTGTGTGTGTGTTTGCCCTCTGTTGAACTGTCGATCCACCACAACCCTGACCACACTAAATAAATGTGCTTTCTTGTGCAAAAAATAAGAAAAAAAACCTATACAGAGCTGGATTGTGCCATTCAGGTGCCATGGGCAACCTGTACATGCCACCCCTCAATAGATACCCTATAGAACCCTAGAGAGAAATACACATTTTAATTAGTTATGCCACCTTATAACCTTTTATATGACATCTTAAACATCACAACAGCAATATCATACCAGAGCAGTTGTAGCTTAGTGGTTACGGTACTGAACTAGTAATCAGAAGGTCACTGATTCAAGCCCCACCACTGCCAGGTTGCTGCTGTTGGGCCCTGGAGCAATTGCTCAGACTGTATACTGTCACAGTACTGTATGTCTCTTTGGATAAAAGCGTCTGCTAAATGCCAAAAATGTAAATCAACCTACACGTGAAGTTACACAAAGGTGTCAGTGATGTGAACTGGATATACAAAATCCTGTCTGTGTTTGACACTAAGCTTGAACTGATGAATCATGGGTAACCTGTAACTACCTGTCCTGTCTGGTCATAAAAAAAACTGGTCATAATTCATTACACTTGGAGAAATTTCATTTTACAGAGGAATTCAGTCCTTGGGATTGAAACCTCAGAGCATTAGTGATGAAGAACCAGTAAACTGGGAGAAAACCAGTGGAGTGTAAAAGCAGTGACGTGTTTTAAACGGTTTCTGCTGCTCATGTCGTCTGTGTTCAGGGTTCTGTTGTGATTTACACAGTAACACTTACAGCAACTTCATCTTTATTCTTCTGATTTGTGCTCTGACACCCTGACAGTTCTGTCCTGCTCATGATTCGATCCTGACCGCTCATATCGTTTGTAATCTACACATTTAATACTTCTGGTGGGTTTATGTATCTCTGCGCCCTACCACACACACTCACCCTCTATACGATGTTAGCAGGCATTTATATAAACCTCCACGCCAGACACACACAGGAGTGGACGTATAAATCAGCCCTACCAGCCTCATACACCCCCATACACCCACTTCAACAACAAGGGAGTTTATCTCAGATCAATAGCTGAACACTCCTCACAAAGACCCCCCACTGCAGTTCCCACGTGGAGCCGTGGACAACATTTTTACTTTGTGAACACACACACACACACACACACACACACAGGGCAATTTCTAGTAGCTCTATTTAACCTGACTGCATGTTTTTGGTCTGTGAAAGAAAACCGAAGCCGCCGAAAGAAAACCCTTGAGGACATAGGGAGAACATGCAAACTCCACACACAAAGGACCCGGTCTGTCTGGATCAGTTTAGCTGAATGAACAGCCAGGTTTGATTTTAGACACCCTGTTGAAGAAGTTCATCTCTCCCACAGTCACAGACACTATTAGCTTCAAACAACCTGCTAACGTTTTCTTAAGGCCTCAGCAGTCACTGGAAATGCAGAAATCCCATCAATACAGGGGTACATCTGGACCCTGTCCACTCAGCTGGGGAATCGAACCC
>NC_086006.1:955000-1020000 GCF_030014385.1 Trichomycterus rosablanca | reverse complement strand
TATATTAACACAAAAAATAAAATAAATAATTATATTAACACAGCAAATAAAATATTATTATTATATTACAGCAGAAAATAAAATATAATGATTATATTAACAGAAAATAAATTACAATAATTATATTAAAATATAATTATTGTAATTTATATACACAGAAAATAAAATATAATTATTATATTAACACAGAAAATAAAATAAAATAATTATATTAACACAGAAAATACCATAATTATTATATTAACACAGAAATGAAATATAATTATTATATTAACACAGAACATAAAATATAATTATTATATTAACACAGAACATAAAATATAATTATTATATTAACACAGAAAATTAATTTTATTTATTTATTTATTTATTTATATTATTACAGAAAATTATCACAGAAAAAGCCATTTTCTCCTGACAGGCTTTCTCATAAATTTTTTCTCATTGCTTTAGAACACAATTGCGCTGCCACGTCTCCCCAATGCAAGAGAACGGAAATATTTAAATAAACCGTAACTCAATGATAATGACATTAGTTTTTAATAATCCTGCCGTAACTAAAGTCCACCATGGTGACGAGTCTCAGCGGTGCATCCTGTTTCTCTGCCAAACTCATATCCACGCCGGCGGGAGGTTCAGAGCATACAGAGATCTAAAAAGACTCTCTGACGTCTGTAGTGGATCAGTGGTGTGTTTGTAATAAACACGCCGAGTCCGAGAGAACATGTTTATACCGACAGTCACATCACATCAGGAGCTTCCAGCAGAACCATTCTCATTTATTCATCAGTACTTTGGTTCGTCTGAGAGTGGGAGGGAGAGAGGGGGTTCCTCATAACTGCTGTAATTACGCCCTCTACTGGCGGGTCGATAGTGCCGCACAGAGACGGGGGAGAATGGAGGTCGGTGAGTGACTCTCCGTGCGCGATACGGATCTCCGTATGAACCCGTCTGGTGCAGGTGAAAAGAAACAGGCGGAACTGAACACGTGTCGGAGGGTGTGTGTGTTAGTTACGGCTCTCCTCAGTCAGTGCTGGAGGTCTGCATCAGTCGAGGTGAAATATGATCTGGGAACTGGATACGACTAAATAAATAATGAAGAATGATCATGATCTGTCGCTCCACATCTGCACCTGCCTGCTGAAACACCAAAACTGTGTGTGTGTGTCACATTAAAAGTTCATATGCAAACCATCTGCTGAGGTTTTTGAAAGAAAGTCACACACACACACACACACACACACACACACTGGCCTATTTATACTCCACTTCCTTTTATTTATTCAGTTCATTGTTCAGCCCACATCTGCTTCAGGTCTACAAAACAATGAGCAGCCCACACACACACACACACACACACACACACACACACACACACACACACACACACAGATTTGGTGAACACACAACTGTTGCAGGTCAGCCGTAAACCAAAACCCCTTGTTACTTTTGTTCATGATGTTGTTGGTACCAGCAGCTGTTTCTACACACACACACACACACACACACACACACTTTTTTCTACTTTATTCTGTATTTTTTCTTCCTGTTAAGTCATAGCCAGTTCCTCTTCCGGTGCTGGAGACCCTAATGGAGTCTGAGAAGGGTTTATTCACCAGACAAACGCTCCCACGTTGAGCTGATGTGCAGTTTGTGTTTTGTACGAGGTCTTGAACCCACCACACACTGGTTTTGTGTGTGGAAGTGCCAAACTATGCAAGGGTCAGCTGATGTGCACCCTATCGCATGCATCAAATCACTGCTGGCCTAGGAGAGCTGCACCCAAGCACCTCTTTCCTCTGATACTTTTCTTTCCAGATTCTTACAGGCGGAAATCACGCTGAGCTCTTCGTATTCCTCCACCACTCATGCAGGTGCCTTATCCAGAAAGTAGGAGCTGCAATTTGCTGGGCATGGAGTTGATCTGATGTCCTGGTACTACCTTCCTCAGACATGGCCAGTTGTGCCTGATCAGGGTTGTGGTGGTGTGGCTAAGACTCGAGCTCTGGTGGCAGTGATGGTGGGCTAATATAAGACTGCTGCACTAACCCACCACCACTACCCGTGATTGTTTTCTCCTAAAGTTTTTAGGTTAAGGTTCATTATAAAATCCCTACCGGTATGTTTGTGGTGCACTGAGGAGGAAGCACTAGAGAACAACACAGTCACGATCACCTCAGAGTCCCGTCATCCACTCTCATTAGCGCCTCATTTCCTGTTCCTGAGACTCACAAATTAACTTGTCAGACTACAAACAAGATTAATCACACACACACACACACACACACACACACATATTCAGTACACACTTATGAAGGGTGTGTCCACTCACTTCCTTTATGTTTCTGTCCTCCCCAAACAGGAAGTGAACATTTTCAGTGCTCTAAATAAACACTGTTAGTATCCAGAAAAACCTTGTTTTGTGTGTGTGTGTGTGTGTGTGTTAGACCGACTCTTTACCAACAGAAGTGTAAACAGGAGCATTTTCTATTTTAAACAGCTACAAATGATGAATTTCCCAACAGTATTACAGCTGAACAGATTCGTATCACTCTGGTACAGACGAAATTCTGCCCAGTTTCTGATTCCCAGTAAGGAAAATGGTTCCGTCTCCATGGTGACTGATCTCAGAATCTCAGGGTTTTATTCTAAAATAAACCAGGCTGAGGGCATCGACTGGTATGGGAACATTCTTCTCTCTCTCCCTCACACACACACACACACATACACACACACACACACACACATATAGATAAAAAGTATTGGGACGCCTCTTCTAATTATTGAATTATTGTGTGAGTCCTGACCTCAGCACCACTCAACAGCTCTTTTTTATTGAATGGTCACAAATTCCCACAGACACACTTCTTCTCAGAAGAGCAGCTGTCTTCACAATATTAATGTGGGATGTCCAACAAGCTCATGGTCATGTGCCCAGTGTAACCATCAGGACCTGAAAGCTGAACCCCAAAGGTAGTAAATGTGTCATTTAGCCTCCATATGTGTGTGTGTGTGTGGAAGTGAGATGGAGGAAACAGTTTCCTCCTGACTTCCTGTATGACCCTGAATGGTCACACAGCTGGAGAGGATGGTGGGTTCTTCCTCCATCACAACACACACACACACAAATACACTCCCCAACTATAGCATCATGTGTGAGGGACCACATAGCCTCCTTCACCAAGGCTTAATAGCGTGAGTGTTGGGATTTGTGCCCACATGAGTGAAACAGCAGAGATCAGCCACTGATGTTGGATTAGAAGGCCTGACTCACAAGTGATGTTCCAATTCATCCCAAAGGTGTTGAGGTTAGTTAATAGGAACTTAATAATAAGTAGGGGTGTCGGTACACTTGGTTCTGTATAATGTAGCTTCAGGGCTAATTTAATTTCCTTTGATTAAAAGTAGTGAAGCATCAGTCCCTGCTGGAATAAAGGCATCTCATTAACATGATGCTACCACCACCATATTTCATATTTTACACCTGGAATGATGTTACCTGGCTGATTCACATTTGCAATCTTATCACACCGCTAGATTTTCCAGCTCTTCGCTGGGGTGTTACTGCACTCATGAACATCACCTTAAACCATCAACCTCCACAGATCAGTCAGACCAGAACATTTGTTCAGTTTAGTGAATGGCCTGACCTGGACAGTGTCTGTAGTTTCACTGGTTTTTAACCTTGTAATGGACTGAACTGATCTCTGAGTCATGGTCAGTGCCTCACAGATGATATTCAGATTCAATTGGTGGTGGTGGGGTGATCAATGCAGCCTACAGTCGGTAATAATATACCCACCAAATGGTAGGGCTGTGTTTTATCTGTGGGAGTTCCGATGGTCTCTCAGCTAATTAGCCACTGTGCTAAGTGGAGGGTTAATTTTAGAGAACTCTGAATCAGGACAGTCGTCCCCACCCGACATCCCCGAGGGTGTAACATACTCACCCAGTTCAGAAAGTTCTAGATGTGTTGCATGACACACACACACAAAACAGTCATCTAGCTTTGTTAATGCTTTCGTCTTTCTGTATCTCACTGTCTCACCATTGTTTAATCCAATGACACTTACAATTGCTCAGGGGACCAACAGCAACTATCTGGCTATGATGATGGGGCTTGAACCAGTAACCTTCTGATTACTAGTCCAATTCCTTAACCCCTAAGCTACCCCTGTCCTACCTCTCACTGTCTCACTCAGATATTTGTTCTGGATAAACTGGTGGGTCTTCAAATCAAATCTTGGAAATCTGAAGATAAAGAAACAATGTGTGGAGTAAAGAACTGGTTCTGTGTTCAGTCGCCTCTATAAATATTATCACCTCTAATAAACATGAACACATTTATAACACAGCTTGTGAAAGGCAAAACTCACTTATTTAATTATTCCCTCACAAATACACAATCAGTGTTTCATTTCTGTCTCATTAAGATAATAAATCTCTGTTACATGTGCAGAAGCCACAAGAGTGATCGGTTCAGTATCTGAAAGTAAACAGCGCCACCATGTGAATGATTACAGAATTACTTTACAGATTAAGCTTTAGTTCCTTATTTATCACCACCTACAGTACATAAACAGTGTAAACAGTTTAATCCAAAATGTGGTACCAGAACAACTGATGGTACTTAAAGCTCCTCTGACTGGCCCTCAAGATCACCAAGGAAAATTTAATCATTTACAATTACAACAATTCTCTAAAAAACAATGCAAATAAATATGTTATATATATATGTTAATAAATAAATTATGCCTAATGATTAATATTTCGTTTTAAAATGAATTCAGTATAAAGCACAGTGAACTGATGCAGCTAAATCTGTTTCTGCAATTTTTTAATTTTCTTAATGTTAAGAAATAAACAGAACTCTGATAAACTTTATTAAAACAGATTCAACATAAAGAGCAACAAGTTCACAGATAAAGCATTCAAGGTTTTAAAAAAAATAAAGAATTAAAGATTAAAAGTTCTTCTGTAGCTCTTCCTCGCCCTCACCGTTTATTCCCCACTGAGACTCTTACTTATATTTTAAACAGTTTGATCCTCAATCATCTCATTAAAAATTCCACTAACGTTACAAAACTGCATTTTAATCTATTGTGACATAATGGTGAGATGGTACCAGCTGTGGGTTTAAATCACAGCCATCCTATAAATCAGGGTTTTTCAAACTATTTTTTAAGCGACACACGTCACCCATGATTTTTTACGCAACCCAGGCAGCACAGGTCATGTATCTCACTCTCTATGTATTACAAGTTGTAACATAAAGCCTCCACAAGGGGGGGGTACAAGTTTCTTAAATTATTATTATTTTTCTCTGCGACCCATTTTTTTAAGCAACAGACAGTTTAAAACACTGCGACAAAACATCAGATCATTAATAACAACAACAAAAATGATAATAAGTCACACTCACACACACACACACACACACACACACACACACACACACACACCAACCGTTCCTGAGTCTTAGTTCTGAGTCCACGTTCTCTCTTTACTCTCCAGATCTTTTCTTGGTCTCCAGCTGTCAGAGCTTTTCCATTCTTGAGGTTTGTACACTCCCCAAACGTTCTCCTAAGATGCTCCTCAAAGCTTTACAACAGAACCACGTTCGCCTGATCATACAGTGGATTCAGTTTCCTAAATTCATTTAATTACACATAAAGTGAAACATGTTTTACAAAACTGAGATGCATCCTGTTTACTTTTAATTATCCAAACAAACAAGCTCAGACTGGTGCAACACATTTTACAGCTAAAAAACCTCTTAAAATGTTCTTAAGCAGCTCAGCAAAAGTCTTTAACTCCATCAAACATCTGTGGAGAGAGCTGAAGATGGCAGCACACAGATGTTGGTCATTTAGAGCATTATTTATGGATCTGCCATAAATAATGTGATAAACTGCCCAAATCCAGCTATAGATATTTACAGATGTTTCTAAGAAGACTTGCAGCTGTAATTGCTGCCAAATATTTTCATTATTTTATTTTTATCTAATAAGTTTTAACTTTCTGATTTTCAGGTGATTAAGAGCAGATTGATGGTAAAATTGTAACTGTATCAAATCCTGAATCCTTTCTGAACCCACCGTATATAAAGTTTATTTTGTGTCTGTGTTCTGTAAAACTTTATCTTTGATATGAGCCCCGGGGATAATATCTGTAAAAAGAATCAGATAAAATGATTAGATATTAATGCTCATCACAAATGAACATTAGTTTAGACACTTTACATGCTGTTTCATACATTTGTAATCCTGTTAATACTTATTTGTATTGATTTAAGGACGTCTGCAGGTCTCTGACATGTAGATGTTTAACAATTTTTTTTATTTGTTTATTTTAAAGAAGGTTCACAAAAAAACAAATATAAGAGAAACAAGAACAGTTGCCAGGTCCCCAGTTATCCTGTGTAATTATGGCTGTTGATGTTTGTGATTCTTTTATTGTCTTTTTTGTACCACAGCTTTATCCTGGCCAGGATTGATGCTTGCAAACAAACAAAAAAAAGCTGAACGGAGAATAAGAGTAAAAAGTTGATAGAATATTTAAGTTTTAGTGTCTGAAAGGTTCCACAATGAGCAGGTGAGTCGGTACCAGGTGAGAGAATCATAATCGGGTATAAAAAATAATCAGTCTGTACAAGCAGTAATGGGCCATGGCCTACCACTGTGTTCCAAACTTCATAAAATTATCAATTAGTTTAAAAAAGAAAATTAATTCAAAATAATTAAGCTTTTTTAAATCATATTTATCACTTTTTTTCACCTATTGTACATAATATTGTTTAAATATTTAAGGAATCTGGAGAAATCTGAGTGTAGGGCTGTTAAATATGTGTGACCCTCGAACTCTCAGGCGGCACTGCATGAGAAACCATCATGCTACTGTAATAAATAGCTAAATGGGTTCAGGAGTACTTCCGAAAACCGCTGTCACTTAACACAGTCCACCACTGCATTAAAAAATTATACCAGAACCTCTATTAGACAAAGAAAACGCCATAAAATAATTCTGATAAATAAAATAATTCTAAAATAATAACAGACAGTGAAAACGTGTGCAGTGGTCAGATTAGTTCACATTTTAGCTGGTTTTCAGGAAAATGGACACTGAGTTCATATACAATAAGGACTATTCAGACTAAAAGCCAACATCTGTAATGGTATGGGGTTGCATCAGTGCCCCTGACATGGGTGACTTGCATATGGAGCTACTGGTACTGACGAGGTGACGTCTCTTCCTGAGTGCTTTATAGTTATTTCAGGCCTCGAAAAATTCCACTCGCAAAACTGCACAAATTTATGTTCTATTTCCAAACTATTAAAAAGTCTCATTAATAGGAAAGATGATGAAGACGGGGGTAAACACGCCTCTGTCCCAACTTGTTTTGAGCATATTTTAAGCATCAAATTTTAAATGTGTTTTTATTTACAAACGACAGTAAACTTGATCAGTAAGAAGGTTACAAATCTTTTTTACTTTTGTCAGATGAATAAAGATTTAAGAGGATTAACACGTCACAGATTCTTTTTCTGGTGCGGCTGCAATTTCTACTGATCCTACAACTGCCCAGCACCCCCTGCAACCCTAATCAGGGTCCCAATGGGTGCAAGGCACACAGAAACACCATGAACAGGGCACCAGTACATCACAGAGCAAACACACATTCACACCTTGTCCACTTCACCTGGGAATCAGACCCACGACACCAAGCCACTTTACCAAGCCCGACAGTAAAGTAATGTAAAATGTAAATATCTGAACTTTATTTACACGTGTAAGTAAACACAGAAAAACCTCAGTACAGCATCATTGTTCAAAATAAGCAGCAATAATAATACACATATTTATCACTACAAGTGGCAGCAGCATCGTTGTTCCACCCAGTTACGAGTAACTCAGCTTATCAATACTGTTAATAAATGATCAATTATCCAAATAACGCTGCTGAGTTTCTCACTATATTTTTCTCTCATCTCACTTCTGCTTCTCCAGCTTTCACTGCTACTAAAGAGTATAAAAGTAATGAAAGAATCTCTGCTGCTACTTTTAATGTATCACCCCACTGCTGCCACATCATCACCTCACTGCTGCCTCATCATCACCTCACTGCTGCCTCATCACCCCACTGCTGCCTCATCATCACCCCATTGCTGCCACATCCTCACCTCACTGCTGCCTCATCATCACCTCACTGCTGCCTCATCATCACCTCACTGCTGCCTCATCATCACCCCACTGCTGCCTCATCACCCCACTGCTGCCTCATCATCACCCCACTGCTGTCTCATCACCCCACTGCTGCCTCATCATCCCACTGCTGCCTCATCATCACCCCACTGCTTCCTCATCACCTCACTGCTGCATAATCACCCCACTGCTGCCACATCACCACCCCACTGCTGCCTCATCATCACCCCACTGCTGCATAATCACCCCACTGCTGCCTCATCACCCCACTGCTGCATAATCACCCCACTGCTGCCACATCACCACCCCACTGCTGCCTCATCATCACCCCACTGCTGCCACATCATCATCCCTCTGCTGCCTCATCACCACCCCACTGCTGCTCCAACACTATTCTCCATTTTTGTTGCTGCTATTCTCCATCTCACAAGCAAGAACATGCTCCAGGGAGTTAAAATCATGTACAGAACCAACGGTCAACTCTTCAACATCAACCGATTCAGGGCTAAAGGTCAAACCACCACCGTGTCCATCATGGAGCTGCAGTATGCGGACGACAATGCCCTTGTAGCCCTCTCGGAAGAGAACCTACAGGGCACTCTGTCTGCTTTTGCAAAAGCATACAAACAGCTTGGGTTATCCATTAACATAAGAAAGACACAAATCCTCCATCAACCTCCACCAAATAGTAGTACGCCTGTCCTGCCCCCAAACAGATCCATTGACAACATCAGACTGGAAAACGTGGACCACTTCCCATATCTCGGCAGCCTCCTGTCATCAAAAGCTGTCATCAATGATGAAATAGACAGCCGCCTCAGCTGTGCCAATGGGGTTTTCTCAAGGCTAAGGAAAAGAGTCTTGAGAACCCGAGACCTCCAAGCAAAGACCAAAATCAGTGGTGCTCCCCACTCCTCTGTATGGGTCAGAGGCCTAGACCACATACAGTAGGCACTTAAAAGCACTAGAGGCATATCATCAATGATGCCTCCATAAAATACTGAGGATTAGCTGGGAGGATCGACGCACTAACAGCAGCATCCTGGAGGAGGCGGATATTTCCACCATTACTGCCACCATTGCCCAAAACCAACTCAGGTGGACCGGTCATGTTATTCGCATGCCTGACTCTCGCCTCCCAAAACAAGTCCTCTATTCCCAACTAGCTGGAGGGAAACGGGCCCCAGGAGGCAAAAAGAAGAGATTTAAGGATAACATCAAAACAAACTTAAAGAAGTGCCACATAGAACATAAACCTGGGAAGACACGGCAAAAGACAGGCGACCTGGAGAAACCTCGTCTTTGAGGGCGCGGCACTGTATACGATGACCTCCGCCATGCTGCACAAGACAAGCACAGACTCAGAAAGGAGAGAGTAACGTCCAAACAGGCTAAACCCAAATCCACCACCTCTACATTCCCTTGTCCACATTGCACAAGAATAATCGGGTCCAGAATCGGCCTCTACGCCCACCTGAAGACCCACAAGGACCAAGAAGGAGGACAGTCATACTCGAACACGAATGACCGCCGATGATGGTGTGTGTGTGTGTAACTCACTCTAGTTTCTCCAGTTTACAGTTGGGATGCTTCAGTAGATCTTGAAGTTTCTTCACTCCTGAATCTCCTAGATAATTCCAGCTCAGGTTCAGCTCTCTCAGGTGTGATGATGGATTTAATATCAGAGCTGAAACCAGATCAGTAAAACCTTCATCTGTAATACTGCAGCACCTCAACCTGCAGAGAGAAAATCAATTCATCACCATAGAAACATCTACACACACAGAATCACATATCTACATTTGCACACAGATACACACTGCATATACACATACTGTATAAACACATATTGTGTGATCACAAAAACACTGTACACACTTTAACACAATCACACACACACACACACACACACACACACACACACACTGTACAAACACACACACGCACTATACACACGCACTATACACACACACTCTGTACACACACGCACTATACACACACACGTACACACACAAACACTGTACACACATTTACACAATCACACACACACACACACACACACACACAATGCACACACACACACACACACACACACACACACAATGCGCACACACACATGCCACAATAATGTTACCCCAGTATCTCCAGGTTACAGTGTGGATTCTTCAGTCCAGCACAGAGCTTCTTCACTCCTGAATCCTGCAGGTTATTGTTACTCAGGATCAGTTCTGTCAGTCTGGATGATTCTGAACTCAGAACTGAGGACAGAGCTTCACAACTTTCATCTGTCAGATCACACTCACACAACCTGAAATAGAAACAATAATGTAACAGAAACAATCAGAACTGTGTCATGTTACACACACACACACACACACACACACACACACACACACACACACACACACACACACACACACACACTGAACAGTACGTGAAAGCAGTATGAGAGAGCTGGTAGTGTGTCTGAATACATAGTATTAATTAAACAGTAGGTGAAAAGTACCGGATGATCTATTGCATGAGCAGCCATTTCTAAATTTGCAAACACAGCACACTGCAGTCCGATAACCTATCCCATAATTCAACTGGATCTGCAATGGTGTTCAAAACGCAAGAAGAAGAAAGATGACTGGACACGAAGAGTTGGAGTAAAACAATAATTAAAAATGTTATGATTAAGTAGAACCCTAAATAACATTATGAGCAGCTTTGTGCTGATGTGACGTCACATGATGTTGGTAAGATGGCAGATGTAGTATGTATGAGGTTGAGTGCATACTGCACATTGTGTACTTTTACTGCTTTACCACCCGAGCAGTGGCACTGCCCCCAATCTAGTATGTACTAAGTATGTGGTTTCAGACACAGCCATACTGAGCTGCTACTGTGCTGCTCTTCTTCTCCTCTCCCAACATGATGAAGAGTTTCTGGGTGTTGGTGAGGGAGCAGAATTCAGGGTGAAGTTTCTGGAGTTTTTTGTAGTACACCTCCCGTATGTAAGTGTATTTTGGACACTCAGTTAAGAAGTGCAGCTCAGTCTGTGTGGTGTTGGTGTTGCACTGTGTACACACTCTTAGTTCTGTGGGGAGCCAGGAGTTCCTGTAGCGTCCGGTCTTGATGGTCAGCTTGTGAGCACTGAGTGTGTATTTGGTCAGTGTGGTTCTGTGTTTGATGTCAGTCACTGTACTCAGGTAATCAGCTACAGTGTCGATTTAGGGTCGAATAACAAACAGCATTTTACTCTGTGCTTGTGTTTGGCTCCTCCAGTAGTACTTTTCTTTTTAAAGTGTCTAATTTTTGCACAACAGAGTTTATTACAAACCAGTAGCTTAATAGCCAATTTTACCTACGATAAAAAGTAAAAACTTTAAAAATAATTTGAATTCTGTTGATTTTACAGTAAAGTTTCTCTCACAGTTTTATGAATCAGCTGTAAGATGAAAGTTTAGACCTAACATTTTCACCTGTAAGAAATTAATTTTCATGCCTGGGTGTGGTTAGTGAAATTAAACCCAATTGACAATTAAAATTGGTTAACGGGTTGATTTAGTAGCTAAAGGGAGCAATCATTTTTTCACATATGGACAGGCAGGCCTGAACAGCATTTGTTCTTGAATAAATAAAGCCATTATTTAAACACTGCAAACTGATGTGATTCAGAACTAAATCACACTGGTGGTTAGTAAAGTATTTTAATACTCACACAGCTTTCTTCGTTGATTGAATCACTGGCTGCAGTCTCCGAACCCCTTTATCTGACGGCATGTATTTCCAGAGGTTAAACTCTTCCATTTCCTCTTTAGAGTTACATAAAGCGACCTCCACCGCTGCCCACTGAACAGGAGAAAAGTCGACTCCACGACGATTTTTAACAGGTTCTTTCAGATATGGTTTGACATCCCGCACTAGAAAAAGATCAGTCAGGCCATTTAGTCAGTGGACTAGCAGGTCAGGTTTGGTAATGTAAAAATGTGAATATTAAAAATTATCTATTTAATTATGCAAACTCAGTGGGATCAAAGAAAACAATTAGAAATTATTTAATTTGTTTTTTATCAGCACCATGTAAGATATTGTTGTACTGATATTGACAGCTTTGTGTTATTATTAAAATCTTTTGGAATTAAGAAAAGGACAAAAATAATTGTAATTAATTTAATTACTAGCTTAATCCTCACATATTTACTGTATGTGTTCACTCCTTTGACGAAAATGTATTTTAATGGTCCCAACAACAATTCACTGGTCAGAAAATTAGGAAGAAGTTAAAGAAGCTAGAACTTGCACTCCTAAACCTTGCACCACTATTTGCTGGTCACTGCTTGTCACTGCAGTGAACTATTGAGGGTAAAACAGGGCTGAAAACAGAAAATTAATTTCAATATTCTTTTTCTATGGAAAAATAAATTCATTTAATATTAATATAAAAGTGATTTACAACTCAGCCTAACTCTGGGTGTTTTTTTTTTCAAAATATAATTGAGTCACAAATATGTAATAACCAGCACAGTCAAAAAGAAAGTGGTGGTTGCTTGGGGGGGCTTTGGCTCATCTAATAAACAGCATTTTCTTGATGACCACAAGTTCAACTCAATGTGCACTGTTTATGTCATGTGAACACATAACGTCATTTTGCAACAAAGGAGAAGATTAATGATTCTTTAATTGAAAAATGTTTTAAAATGACACAATTTAAAAATAAATGGTGTACATATGAACCCTTTGTGTTTTTAAATATTCATTTGTATGTTCTAACCATTGTAAAGTGTCCTTTAGTTTGGAAAAGGCACTATATTAAAAAAAACAGCCAATGACATCATGGTGTCTGTTTCACAGCTACTTTAGTCTCCTTTTAATAAAAATCCTCCCAGTTGTAAGGTGTCTGCGGCGTCGGTTGAACTTACCCCTGGTTCCCGATGTCGCAGGCTTTACAGAATACTGCTTACAAAGGCATTAGTGCACTAACGAGGTCTGACAACCTGCAGCTGCTCATTGTCTACTTAAACAGGCGGTGCGCATATGCAGGCTGTCGCACCTTTTGTTTGTTTTGCTGATTGCTGCACCAGCGCGCCCCTTTGTAGGCAAAGCAGGTACACCCGGGTGCCAACAGGGTGGTCGGGCTTGTAAGCCGAAAGGCTGAGGTAGCCAGGGACCTTTTTTGTTTTCTCCTCCGTTTTAGGGAAAGCTGGTGTGACTTCGTGCAGCCCTCGTGCTGTGGTTAATTTTGGTGTGTGCATTAGCCATTGCCTGCTCAGTTAGCAGGTGGCTAATATTAGCAGCACCCCTCAATGACACTCCGCTCTTAGGCCACCGTTCACACGGTCTTCACTCGACCGGCCCTTCCCGGAGGTCGTGATCAGCTTCTGGTCACATTCCTATCTGCTTTCCCTGAACCGCACAGCGTCGAGTTTAGGTTTTGGTTGATCCTGGTTTTAATAATCCAGCGTGCATCTCCTATCGTGCTTTAGAAGCACGCAGTCTCCATTGTTTTCTAGTGCCGGCTTAGCACAGTGGAGAGCGCAATCGCCCTGAGCACCAGTGACCGGGGTTCGCCACTCCACACTCCACCCGACTTTTTTCCCCCCTTTTTTCCTGCAAACTTAGCAGCTCCTATCGGGGTTCGCTCTATTTGTTTTTGTTTACTTTTGTTGATTGTTATGATTTATTCTTTACTTAATAAAACATTTATTTGTCATCTCTGCATCTTGGGTCCTTTGTCTCCCCCCACGTAACACCAGTAAGGTGAACAGAGCACTAAACCAGACCGTTTTTATCCAGTTAGTTCACCTCTGAAGTAGCAATGATTTGTGACAAAAAAAGCCAAACAAAAAAGATTGTAGGAGAAATTGGAATAATGAATCCCGGAATAATGAATCCCAGAACAAAATGGAAAGTACATGTTGAAGCTGCTGGAGACGATAAACAGTAATTATATTTTATGTTATTATTTGGTCTATATTTGGAATGTTTTGTTACAATCTGATGTAAAAGTAAAACTAGCTGAACTGACAGCTCATGTATCAGGTTCACAAACATTAACTTCTAAAATAGAAGCAATCTGAATAAAAATTTTACCTTTTTCAGCATCTTCCTCTCTCCACCTTTTAACTACCAAAAAACAGTGAAAACATTTACATGTAAAACAAGAAGACAAAGATTTAGTTACATTAAATTGTAATAATGGGATTAAGCAGAACTTTATGCTTCTTCTAACATAAAAGCCTGACATAAAACAAAGAAAGTTTTTGTGCTTTGTTGCCCACCATCATTATAATAATTTAATTAAATACTTTTATAAATCATTTAGTTCTTGTATGATTCACCTGCTAAGCTCTGAGAAAATAATATAATTAACAGATCTTTCTTAAGGACTCTGTCACTGAGCAGACTTTGTATAATATATCATAGTGCACCTCTACAACCTGCACCACTAATCTCATCTAATAATTAAAATACACAATTAGATGTTGACAGAGTTCTTACAGCATTTTCTTAGTGACCACAAGTTCAAATTCAATTTGTTGTGCGCTGTTGATGTCGTCTGTACACGGAACATTTTCCCAGAAGTATTTTGGAGCAAATATAAAGGGGAACCATCAAGATTGATGATTTAAAAGAGAAAAATGTTTTGTAATGCCAGGGCTTTTTATAAATTATTTTTTCCATAAAACCGTTTTTTTTAAATATTCATTGGTATGTTCCAACTATGGTAAATCATTTCTGAATTTACCTTTTTCACCATCTTCCTCTCTCAGTCTTTTAACTAAAATAAGAAAAAAAAACAGTAAGAACATTTACATGTAAAACAAAGCAGATTTAGTTACAATAAATTGTAATAATGTGTTTCTTTTTACTTCATAAAAGATGTGTAATGTGTTAAATGTGTAACACCCCAACCGCCCCGTCACAAACCCATTTCTTATCCTGTCCATTAATTACTGAAGTACAGAAGTTTTCTAACATAAACAGCCTGAACTAAAACATTCATGTTTTTGTGTTTTGCTCCCCACAGTTACAATAACTAAATAGAATAAAATGGAAACTATACGTGTTGAAGCGGCTGGAAAAGTCTAGCTAAAAGCCTAAGTAAATGTTAACTGTAAAAATCTCTGTAAAAATCCATGCTGTCCCAACTTTTTCTGATTTGGGGTTGTATATATTCCATATTGTTAACATATATTAATAATTATTTATTTAGGTTTCTTCTTTGTGCTTCTGATTTCTCATCCTGTTTTCTCTAACCTGATGTCTTTGTTTTGAATCTTTTGTTACAATCTGATATAAAAGTAAAATGAGCTGAACTGACAGCTCATGTATCAGGTTCACAAACATTAACTTCTAAAATAAAACAAATGTTCTGAATTCACCTTTCTCATCGTCCTCCTCTCTCCATCTTTTAACTAAAATAAGAAAATAAAACAGTAAAACATTTTCATGTAAACAAACAAACAATGATTTGGTTTAATTAAATTGTAATAATGTGATTATGCAGAACGTTATGCTTCTTTTTCCTTTAAAAACTCATAAAATGTGGAACCACCCCCACCCCCAGGAGCTGCATCTGGTGGTGAAGGAAAGCAGCACAGTGCATTTTTGAATCAAGGCTCCCAAACCTGGACACTATTTAGCTGACTGAGGAAGAAGGCCAGCAGCATCATTAAAGACATCACACACCCCTGTCACTCTGCTGCAAAATTAATATTTACTTATTATTTGGTTTAATTATGTTTAATTAATAGTTTGCAGCTGACTAGTAATTAGATCGTTGCCGGTTCAAGCCTCACCACCACCAAGTTGCCACTGTTGGGCCCCTGAGCAAGGACCTTAACCCTCAATTGCTCGAAATTATGTTCTGCTAAATGCAGAAAATGTAAATGTAAATGAATTTTACTCTAATTTATAGTAATAAGTGTTGAGGTTTCACATCAGTGTGGCAGTTTTTAGCATCACAGCATTAAAACTAAAATATAAAATGTTTTTATTAGGTTCACCAACAGAGCTGCAGGAAAAGCTTAAAGTAAAAAAGTAGCATGAAACAATAAAACATTTAAATGTAAATATTCAGGATCATTCTCACCTTTCCAACTCATGAAAACTACAAACCCAGTTCCTATGATCAAGATCAAACTTCCAACTGAAACACAGATGACAGCAGTTTTCCATGCTGAGAAAAACTGATCTGAAACACAAAACAAAGAAATAAAATATAAATAGATAAATAAATTATTGGCACTCCTGGTAAAACATGAAGAAATCAAACTTTTAATTGGAGGAGATTTATTTCAGGAAAACAAAACTTTTAACATAATAATTGCTTTTAATAATACTTTGTGTCACAGATATTCTTATATATTCTAAAACATGATGAACTAAATCTGATCCATGATTCCATCTGCACTTTATCTGCAAATCAGGGACTGATGAAAAGAATTCACTGTTCCATCACTTGTGGTAAGTTCTAGACCCTACAGCTGTTAACTGATCACACACCCTCACACTTCCACCATCATGTTTGACGCTGTGGTTCTTGGAGTCCCAGAATCTAAAAAAATGGCACTGTACATTTTTAAAGACTAATGTAACCAAACCTAGTTAATCATTTATTTTAATTGGTTAATTAAGTGACAGTGACAGAGATGTCTAACAGAAGAAATCAGGACGAGATAAAATATTTTAATGACACTGTATATGTATTGCTGTCATTTTTTAAAGACATACAATTCTTACAGCAAACTTCAGTCTCCTACAGTTCGATCATTACTTACTAGAGATGATGAACTCAGTCTCCTTCATGTGATGTCTCTGTTGGACTCTGCAGTAGAACCTGCCTGCGTCACCGTTGAGTACAGTGATACGTTGTTGAACCCTGAAGAATTCTCCGTCTCTGTGTGTTTCTGTTACTCCACCATTCAGATTTATTCCTTCATCACCCAGCCACAGAACCTCTGGCTCAGGCCACCAGTTTTTAGATTCACACAGTAAACTGAATCCTCCTGAATGATCAAAGCTCTCCAGAGTTATCAGTGGATCTGATCCAACAGCTGTAGATCATGTCAGACATGAAGGCTTAGTATCGTAACTCATCTTTCATGTACACAAATACATTAAATGGACAAAAGTATTGGGACACCCCTTCTATTTTTTTAATTACTGCGTTTCAGCCACAACAATTGCTAACAGGTGTAATGAATCAATATTATAAAAGAGAATTTTTTTGAAGCTACAGTTTGGGAAAGGCCCTTTGCTATCTGAGCCTCTGTGCACAAAGCAGGCTTTATAAAGACCTGAAGAAAAGCTCAGTTTAAAATAACTCCTGTGGCCTGCACAGAGCCCTGACCTCTACCTTAGCTTCGGAATAAACTGGAACATTGATTGAGGCTTTCTGGACCAAATTAGACTTTAAAATGGGATGTCCAACAACAGGGTGTGTCATCGGGTGCGGTGTTGCCCAGCCTGGACTCCCTTACAAATGAATGCTGTAATTGTATTCCATTTTCCCCCTTCTCAAAATGTAATAATGTCCTTGGCTGCGTTCGAAATCACATACTTAAACAGTTTGTACTAAACTGGAGGCAGTGCACACTTCTCTGCCAGTAACATTTAAAAAAAAATTCTTACCTCTATCTTTCTTCTTCGCTACATGGGATAGATTATCAGATTGCAGCGTGCTGTGTTTGCATACTCAAAAAGGGCTGCCTATCCAGTATGTCCTTTTCGAGTACTGTTAAATGAACACTACCAACTCTCGCGTGTTGCTTTTGCGTACTGATCAGTATGGTATCCGATTTCGAACGCAGTCGTTGATTACATACTCTATTTAATAAAAGAAATATTTTTGTTGTTGCCAACTTAAATAATTCAAATATTCACCCAAAGATAATGTCCTAGTAACACCTCTGTCCAATAAGCTTATGGCCATGTGTCCAAATACTTTTGGCCATGTACATCGATCAGGCACATTATGACCACCTTCCCAATATTGTGTGGGTTCCCCTTTTGCTGCCAAAACAGTCCTGATCTGTCGTGGCATGGAGTCAGACACCTTTCTATCTATCATGAACTTCTTCAGCAGTTTTAGCTACAGTAGCTCGTCTGTTGAATCGGACTACACGGACCAGCCTTCGCTCCTCACATGCATCAATGAGCCTTGGCCGCCCATGACCCTGTCACCGGTTTAACGCTGTTCCTTCCTTAGAGCACTTTTGATAGATACTGACCACTGCAGACCAAGACACACCCCACAAGAGCTGCAGTTTTGGAGACGCTCTGACCCAGTCGTCTAGCCATCACAATTTGGCCCTCGTCAAACTCGCTCAGATCCTCACGCTCGCCCATTTTTCCAGCTTCTAACATCGATTTTGAGGATCAAATGTTCACTTGCTGCCTAATATACCCCCCCCCCCCCATCCCGACCCCTGCCAGGTGCCGTGATGAAGAGATAATCAGTGTTATTCACTTCACCTCTCAGTGCTCAGAATGTTATGCCTGATCGATGTATGGTAAAACTATATTAGTCATAAAAACAGCTACTATACCTTCAACTTTTACTTGAAGAGTGAAATCATTATACCAGGTTTTAGCCTGAATGTAACATGTGTATTTTCCCTCATCAGAAACTTGAACATTAGCTAACAGCAGTGAGGCGTCTCCTTTCTCCAGCTTCTCTTCATATAAAGCTGTTCTCTCTATATAAGATGGAATTTGCCCTGAATTCATTACTGTGAGATCTTTATAAAGATGTACTAGTGAGTTTTGTTTGTCTGGCCTGAACCATTCCACTCTCATGTCCACTGCACTGGTTCTGGGTTCAATCATACAGGGCAGAACAAGATCAGAACCAGTAACTGCATATAGAGGAACATCTGGACCATCCAACCGAAAACTTTCTGCAGAGAGAAAAAATATAAAACACACTCAGTTCACTCAGTGGCTTGATTTATATCTCATCTTCTAATTCGGTTATTGGTTAATTATTATTATAATGGGGTGATAACCTTCATCCGCTCCCTCTTGCAGCAGGAGGGTAAATTGACTTGCTGAAGTCCCAAACAGACTAAAACATCCACACCACAGCTTATTCCAGGCTATATAAGAAAAGCTCAGGGATCAGAGCGGTGCTGAACATTATACTAATGTTGTTGTAGGGTTTTGATTCTTTTCAGTGTATCAGCCCACAATTACACTCTCGATCATTTAGTTTAGCCCTGGGCGAGAAGCATGCAGGCTACAACCACGTCGGTTGGTCAGTGGACCGAGTAGCTGGCTTGCTGCCCATGGTTCCACCTAGTGCTCTCTTTTGTTAGAAACAGGACAGGAGAGAATCACAGCACAGAAAAGTGTTTTTCTTATTATAACTTCTTTTCCTCCTCTTTTGTGTATGGCACACTGAGTTACCATTTGTCAAGACTAAAGAGCATTTGTCTTCAATGCACTGCAGTCTAGTTTTTAGGCTTTTGTCTTATGTGTAAAATGTGATAAAAACAAGGATCTGTTGTTTGTTAAATATTGTTTATTAAATTATATGTAATCATTTGCTTTACACAGTGGGTTGGGGGATTAGAATGAAGGACCCACAGCAACTTTAATTAAGTTTACTTTACCTGAGAGAGCACGATGGAAGAACAGAATCATAAAACAAACACACTTCATTTCTGAAATGAGAAAAAATAGAACAATATATAAGTTTACTCATCCAGGATTTCTTTATCACTATAAAAAGAAAAATTTGTAGTAGGTAAGAAAAAATTGTGCCACTATTACACAAACAATAACACTGTTAGCCTACATCCAGAAGTGATTTAGCTACAATTCTGATATAATTCTGCAAAAACAATGCTTATCATTAAATACATTATTACTTCATTAAATACATTTAAATCATACACAAAGCCATAGACAGTTTAAAGTATTTTTAATGCTAATGTTAAAATAAAGACATGATGATGGAGTTAGCCTACCTGAGGGAGAGCTGAAGGTTTACGCCAAACAAGGAAACAACTGAAAGAAAAAGTAACAACAGAACAAAACATTTTGGAAATACTCCAAAAAATGAAGGTGTGTGTCTTCCTAAGAAACTGCACCTGCTGTTAGTATGTTCAGAGAAGCTGTGACCTTAAAAACGACTAATTTCTAATATGAATAAATTATAGCACATTCAAACATCTCTGATATCTTTAAACTTTTCCAACTAAAATAATCTTACAGCTAAAACAGTTTAATATATGTGTGTAAATTATATGCTCCATACAGTTAAACCTTATTAATGATGTTTTTTTTATTTTGCACAGCAAAAAGTACAGAACTGATCTAAATACAATTAACATTAAATTAATCTAATAGAACATTTTCAGACTCATCATGTTTTAAATTTCCCTCTGTTGAACTTTCTGGAACTGTCACGTTTATTCTTTCTGTGTGGAAACTTCAAGAATTTTGTCAAAAACTCTCTTTATTAAACGGTATTAAACATTCTTAATCTGAGTGACAAAAGTTCCAAACTGTTAAACTTTCTCGAACTTTCTTTTGACATCCTTTTACAGTCCATATAGCATTCAGCAGCTTAACTAACATGACAGAACGTTTTTGGCCATTACAGTGATCACATTTTATTTCAGTAATTTACAGGGAAAAATTAACACCATGCAAGACTCCATTGCTGTAGAAAAAGCTTGTTTAAAGTTTGCTGCACAACATGTGGACAGGCCTATAAAATACTGGGAGAATATAGTCATTAAACTCTTTGGGTGTCATAGCACACACCATGTTTGGAGGGGAAATAGAACTGCACCCCAATAACACCATACCAACAGTGAAGTTTGGAGGTGAGAACATCATGGTGTGGGGCTGTTTCTCAGCATATGGTGCTGGTAGACTTCATATAATTGAAGAAAGGATGAATGGAGAAATGTACCGAGACATTCCTGATGAGAATCTGGTGCCATCTACCAGGATGCTGAAGATGAAACAAAGACGGACATTTCAACAAGACAATGATCCCAAACACACAGCCAGGAAACTCTTAAATGGTTTCAGATAAAAAAAATAAAGCTGCTAGAATGTCCCAGTCAATCACCCGACTTGAATCTAATAGAAAATCTATGGAAAGAACTGAAGATCAGAGTTCATAGAAGAGGCCGCCTGAACCTTCAGGATTTGTGTGGAAGAATGGGCCAAAAATACACCTGAACAATACATGCGACTAGTTTCTCCATACAGAAGGCGTCTTAAAGCTGTCATTACCAACAAAGGCTTTTTCTGTGTATGAAAAGAAATTCAGTAAGTGTGTTCAATACTGTTTCCCTGTCATTCCACTTTATTAAACATAACTTAATTTATGGATTTATTTGTTATGATTTCTTTGTATGTGTTGATTATTTGGGTTGTTACCGACATCCGGTGAAAATGTTATGTCAATAACCCCATCAGAAAAATATTTACTGAGAAAAATATTAATGTGTTCAATACTTATTTCCCCCGCTGTATGTACTTTTAAAACGTTTGTGGTGTTCTGGTGACGCTTTCAAACAGTTTATGAAATGAATTAAAGGCCTCTGAATCAAGGGGAAAACACACACACACACACACACACACACACACACGGAAAAAACTTGGTGGAGGATCTTAACCAGAATAATTCTTAGAAAAGCACTTCTTGGTGCAAATTTACTGTTTTATGATTTATGTTTTGTTCTGCTAAATACAAGATTCAGTAATAAGAAATAAACCCATTCATACACATTAGTAATGAGAATCTTTAAATATGATTCTGTCAGATCTGTACTGTAATATTTATTTATTTAATTAATATTTGAAAAATGCTCAGTTACATTGTTGTGAAAAAGTTATTGATTTTTGCCACTATTTTTATGTGTAAGTTTAAAATGTTTTTATTTGTTAAGGCAATAAATGTGCCACCATTGTAAATTGGTCTGCTTATCTTGAATTGAGATTACAACTGACAACACACCTACAGTACCAGTCAAAAACACACCTTCTTATTCAGTGGTTTTTCTTGATTTTTTTTTATTTTTCTACATTGTAGATTAACACTGAAGACATCCAAACTATAAAGGAACACATATGGAATTATGTAGTAAAAAAAAATGTGTTAAACAAACCAGAATAACTTTTATATTTTAGATTCTTCAAAGTAGCCACATTTTGCTTTGATGATAGCTTTGAACTCTTTTGCCATTCTTTCAATCAGCTTCATGAGGTAGTTACCTGAAATGGTTTTGAATTAACAATTGTGCCTTGTTGAATTAATTTCTTGCCTTCTTAATGTGTTTGAGACCATTAGTTGTATTGTGCAGAGGCAGGGTTAGTACAAAGGTCTATTCAGTGACTAGCCCTATTTGACTACTGTTCTAATCCATATTATGGCAAGAATCACCCAACTAAGTAAAGAGAAATGACAATCCATCATTACATTAAGACATGAAGGTCAGTCAATCCGGAAAATTTCATGAACTTTGAACGTATCAAGTGCAGTCGCAAAGACCATCAGATGCTATGATGAAACTGGCTCTCATGAGGACCGCCCCAGGAGAGGAAGACCAAGAGTTACCTCTGCTGCAGAGGATAAGTTCATTAGAGTTACCTGCCTCAGAAACCATAAATTATCAGCACCCCAGATTAGAGCCCACATAAATGCTTCACAGAGTTCAAGTAGCAAACACATCTCAACTTCAACTGTTCAGAGGAGACTGCGTGAATCAGGCCTTCATGGTCAAATTGCTGCAAAGAAGCCACTTCTGAGGAAGAACAATAATAATAAGAGAATTACTTGGGCAAAGAAACACAGGGAATGGACATTAGACCAGTGGAAATCTGTCCTTTGGTCTGATGAGTCAAAATTTGAGATTTTTGGTTTCACCCGCCGTGTCTATGTAAGACGCAAAAAAGGTGAGTGGATGGTTTGTACATGTGTGGTTCCCACCGGGAAGCATGGAGGAGGAGGTGTGACGGTATGGGGGTGCTTTGCTGGTGACACTGTTGGTGATTTATTCAAAGTCCAAGGCACACTTAACCAGCATGGCTACCACAGCATTCTGCAGCAACATGCCATCCCATCTGGTTTGCTCTTAGTGGGACCATCATTTGTTTTTAACAGGACAATGACCCCAAACACACCTCCAGGCTATGTAAGGGCTATCTGACCAAGAAAGAGAGTGATGGAGTGCTGCGTCAGATCACCTGGCCTCCAAAATTACCTAACCTAAACCCAATTGAGATGGTTTGGGATGAGTTGGACCGCAGAGTTAAAACAAAGCAGCCAACAAGGGTTCAGCACCTCTGGGAACTCCTTCAAGACCGTTGGATAACCATTTCAGGTAACTACCTCATGAAGCTGATTGAAAGAATGGCAAAAGAGTTCAAAGCTATCATCAAAGCAAAATGTGGCTACTTTGAAGAATTTTAAATATAAAAGTTATTCTGGTTTGTTTAACACTTTTTTGTTTACTACATAATTCCATATGTGTTCCTTCATAGTTTGGATGTTTTCAGTATTAATCTACAATGTAGAAAATAAAAAAAATCAAGAAAAACCACTGAATGAGAAGGTGTGTCCAAACTTTTGACTGGTACTGTACATACCATCACAATGGCTGTGTAACCCTTTTCAAACTGATATTTGAACATCGTTTATCCTTCTGTAGAGGAAATGCACAATGCCATGGTATGATTTTTTATAATAGTTTTTTTTTACACTGTTGTCCTTAACTTGGTGTACTGGAGGAATTTTGTGCTTCTCACACAAAACACCACTTGAGTAGGATTTTCACTGAACACATGAAAATCTCCACACACTCTAAAATCTTGTGATTTAAAGGAAACACACACCTGAATATTTGTCATGCTAATAAAGCACATTGAATTAAATTGAAAATTAAGAGACAGACAATACCAGCTCTGGTGGTTCAGATTAAGGACAGACCACCCACATTTAACCCAAATATACTTTTTAAACTTTATAATCACCCACACCAACCTAAATCTGATTTTAATGATGACTGATTTACACTAATAAGAAATATTTTCTCGATACCTGGTTTCTTGTTTTTGCATATGTCACAAATTTAATACAAAAAAGAAAAAAACTAACAGTTTTAAATGATCATTTTATTAGAGAAAAGAAAAGTTATTCAACAGGAACTGCCTAAAATATGAAGTAAACCAATTAGCTAAATTAAATTGGCTTAGCACTTATTCAAAACTAAACCTCGATAAAACAAAAGAAAATGCTTTTCCCAGCTCTCTTAACTTCCTTATTCCAAGCTCTGGATGATACCACCACGAATTCTGTCTATGGCATTAAAAACATTCACATTTTGTGGGATCATTCAGGTTCATTAAAATGTACCAATAGTTACAATAATGGTCTATTGTTAAAACATTACGATAATAAATTATGTTATAATCAATTATTTATTTGCCTTAACTGAATAACAAAGAATAAATACAATCATACCAAACTTTTACACAGGAGAATTAAGTATATTTAGAACATGCACAAATAGTAGATTACAAACCATTACATTAGAAAAGTTAGGACAGAATGTGATAAAAACATAAAGCAGTAATTAATAAATTAATCTCGACCTGCATTAAAACAAAAACAGTACAAAAACAACCGTCTACAGTACATGATAATATTAAATGTATTGGTGAATCTGGAGAAATTTCTGTGCATAAAGGACGAAGATTGAAAATCACTAATGAGTGTCTGTGACCTTCAATCCCTCACACTGCTGTCCCAACATTTTTAAATATTTCCAGGCATTATATTTGGAATGAGACTATATTTACAAAAGAATAATAAAGTGTTTTATACGGTTATTTATTGAAATACAGGGGACAAAATGTAGAAACCAATATTTCCAAATCGACTTTAAATAAATTGCTTTTGGAAAGAAAAACTAACTAGTAAGACGAAAGATATATTTGATATGTGCACTTACTTTGTTTATTTTCTCACATTGGTATTTTAAATGTTAAGCTGAGTCTCCCCCCTCAGTAACAGTAAATTAAAGTAATAAAATAAAAATAAAAATATGGAATGAATTGAAAGGCTTGATAAATCGCATGTCACATAAAACAAACATGATAAAAGCTCAGAGCGTTCATAATAACTAAATCATCTTCACCTGAGCGTTTTATGCTGTAATAAAAAGTGTGAGATAAAATTTCAAGTAAAATCCGTCCCTGAGGTTTTAAATCCAGTAAATAGTGCAGCTTCACAGCTTCATGTTTTAGCTTCAGTAAATAGTGCAGCTTCACAGCCATACAGTATCCACGCTGCCATACAGAATCCAGGATGCCATGCAGGTTACTTGCTGCCCTACAGGATCCACGCTGCCATGCGTTAATCGTTACATGTCAATGTGAGAAGTAACCGTAGTAATAAAATCATTTCACACGTCTTCAAAAAGACTCTAATGGTATAAACTTACACTCATGACTGTATCACTAAATTCAAACAACTGTAATCTAATCTGTTACTTCAGATATTCTCATCATTCTTAACTATATTCTTTTATCCTTGATGTATTTTCACATTACTTATTATTTACACATTTTACTAGATTTACTTTTATTAAAGCTAAACAGCTAATAGCTAAAGATCATGACCTATTCAAATCTTCACTTTTTTTTTTAGCTTTAGCGTTTCTCAGATGTAATGTGGAGGCTTCTGTGAGCTGGAGGAAGCCTGAGGAAGGTTTTCAGGTTTCTTTGAGGAATCTTTCAAACCATCAACCTGGTGGCCCTGAGCCGCTGATTCTGAGGAGATTATAAAAAAGAAGAAATTCTGTATAAAACTAGCAATGTGTCAGTGGTATGTTCATTAATAAATGAGAACTAAAGCTCAACAACGTGACCCGATAGAAAAAAATAACAGACAGGACAGAGGCAGAGTTATTTCCAGATATTGGGACACGATGGTAGGGACGTATCTCACTGATACAAAAACAATAAAGCTTAACAGTGAGCACCAAATATATCAGATTTTGTGTTTCCAATATTTTATTTATCTTTGTTGTGTATGAATTTAAACACAGACACAGAAAAATGAAGAATGTAGGAGGACCTACTCTGTAGTGTAGAAAGGGCGTGCTCTAGACCCTTCATCGCCTTCATCTGGTTACTCCTGAATCTAGAAAAACCAAATTCCTAAAAAAAATAAAGAAGAGACAAAGAAAAAAATTTAGTCCCTCATATCCAGTTCCCGATTGTGAATCCGCTGCCATGTGCACAACAGTCAATCTGATCAAGGAGAGCTGGATCACCACACACCACCACGACAAGTTCCAGCACCTGACAGTACTGGATTCCCACACTAATGTACACAGATAAACACACGTGTGGATGTGCTGATGGACATGGTAGAGTCATTGGTAAATAATTTATAAATAATTAGATTAAACATCTTTGACATATTTGATTGTCAAAATACTGTAAATAATCTAAATACTGAACCGTACATTTTATATGACATTGTTTTTTTTTTATATTGTCTAATTCACTGGGGTCAAAGTTCCACACAACGACGTCTGCAAATATACAGTTACAGTAAAGTATCTGATTGATGGACTTTTCACTTTGGAATTGTAGGTATTGTGGAATTGTGCCTTTGTCCCGGATTGAATGTTCTGGTCCAAATCACAAACATGTTTTACCTGAATGGGTCTGGACAGGCCAAACACTGTTGATGAGATCCAAGCTTCTCTGGTGAGACGCGTCCAAACTGGTCTTTCAAGATCACCGTGAAACACACACCGTTCCACCACCATCTGATACACACACACACACACACACACACACACACACACACACGTCGCCCTTTCTATTTACGCTGCAAGTAGCTTGAGCCGATTTACGACCACCGTACCAACTACAAGGTGATGTGTAGAAAGAGCACTTACACTATATGTGCACTAAAACAATACAACCTTCTTTAAACTTAAAAAAAAATTGCAAAAAACTAGAAAATGTTTATCTTATAGCTTTGGTTTAGAAAATAAAATTCAGTGTTTAGTTACCATTAATGTCGAATGGTTCAAGTTCCAGGTTAAAGTGGTCAGACGTCTGTTGCTAGGGTCGACGATGGAGTCCTCTATGATGTAAACAGATCGTGATAGGTTGTTGGGAAAGATTCGCTCTGCCCACCGAGGCAACCGATTCGTTTTTGTGAAAAGGCGGCGAGAGAGGAGGCAGTTATCTGGAGTCACCTCGCGATAAAGGACGTCCTCTGTTAGAACATGGGTACTGAAATAGAGACAGAAAGTAAACCAACACACTAGTAATACACAACTCGTTAAGAAAGTTCCAACGTACTAAGTAAATACCCAAACAACAGGCCAATCATATGTATGTCCTTGCATTTAAGTGCAAATTTTACTAATCTTCACAATATTTTTTCTATTCAATATAAGTTTCTGCTCTTAACAAGTAAATCAATCAGCAAACTGTATAAAGAAAAGAAAAAAATGTAATTCACCAACAAATACTGATAAATGTAAATGGTGTTAATTGTTGTTGGACTAATCAGATAAAACTTAAAGCTGCAGATCTGTACCTGTAAGGGTTCGGGTATCTCTGCCAGAATGCAGCCAGTACCTGCTCCCATGCACTCCTGATGTCCATCTCACTGAAGAAATACTTCCCCATCACTATAAAAACTCAATCTAATCAGAATACTTTCACCAAAACATCCCTCACTCACCAACCCACACAACAAACACAGAAAAGTATTTATTATTTATTTATTATATATTTATTATATGTTTATTAGGACTGTAACGTCATGTTTTACACACTTTAGTTACATTCATGACAGAAACTGCAGTTACTGCTTACACAAGATTCATCAGTTCACAAGTTTTTAATATCAAACACAGTCATGGACAATTTAGTGTCTCCAGTTCACCTCACTTGCACGTCTTTGTACTGTGGGAGGAAACCGGAGCTTCCGAAGGAAACCCACACAGACACGAGGAGAACATGCAAACTCCACACAGAATGGATCCGGACCACTCCAGCTGGGAATCGAACCCAGGACCTTCTTGCTGTGAGGCGACAGTGCTACCCACCGAGCCAACACAGAAAAAAATATATTTACTGTTATTGATAAATAACGTGGCTATGAGAATTAACTTATAGAGGAAACACATGAAATGTAATACTATTTAAAAGTGTGTAATTGATTAAGACGGTAGTTTATCATTCTAGTATGTGAAGCTGAATATTGTTGTAATTTGTTTATTTTAATAAGCTGAAGAGCTTTTCTCCACCTGTATTCTGTAACATCCCACCCCTTTACATTTGATTGGCATCTACTACTAGAATGCACTCGACGGGTTTTTAGGTATCAACCAATCATAACACAGGATTTGGAACAGTCAGCCAATCCCTGAACGGTACTGCGGATTTCGCTGAAAACGGGTGGGAAAAAGTAGGTAGAGATGCTTCATAAAACGTTAGCTATGAGCTTCTTTTTTATTTTAGCTAAACCTTAAAATGCAAAAAGAAACACACATTAGATATATAATTGTATATCAAGCTAAAATATACCAGAAATAAAGTAAAACTATCTTTTCGACAGCTTTAGAGAAATCTAAATACGAAGCTCAAACTGCTTCCTGATTGACTAAGTAGTGTACTACATAGGAGTCAAAACTATGTAACCTGCCGTATCATGTAGTGCACTCATACAAGTAGGAAGCAGCAATTTGGCATTCAGCCCTTGTTGAACCATGCAAAACAGCAATATTTGCCTAGCTCTGGTTTTACAAATAGTTTTAAAATAAACTGCATGCGTGTTCTACATAAAAATTACATCGGGCGCAGCATTTAAAACATAACTAACTACTCATGAATAATCAAAAACATAAATACAATAAGAAGCTAAATGAATTAACTGGTAATACTGTACATACCTGAGGCTCCAGTACTAATCAGATATTTTAGATC
The DNA here is from genome assembly GCF_030014385.1 of Trichomycterus rosablanca. Taxonomy (NCBI): domain Eukaryota; kingdom Metazoa; phylum Chordata; class Actinopteri; order Siluriformes; family Trichomycteridae; genus Trichomycterus; species Trichomycterus rosablanca. Next base: position 990,825 of record NC_086006.1, on the reverse strand, counting down.
TCTTTCACGGACGCTTTGTAATTTACATATCTACATTGTTCAGTCATTTTAAACACCTGACGAATGAATTACATTTGACATTTTCTTACAAATTGAACTATTTTCTTTTAAATTTCCGTAATGCGTTTAGTTCAGTGCAGCTTCACATATTCAAACATGTGACCGCTAGGCGGAGTAATAATACATCACACCAACAAGTACAGCATGTGAAGCTGCGGCAGAAAAAGAAGACATGGAGAGTTGGCGAGGAAACAGCCGCTAGGTGGCAGCACCATACAGCGTTTAGATTCATTATAATAATGTATTAGAGGCGCTGTGCTACTGCAGCTCCAGTTCCATTAACAACCACCAGATGGCGACAAAGTGTCGTGTTTTAATTTCACCTCCAGCGGTGTTGGTAAACGGGACTTTATAAACGTTTAATTATTTATTTTTATTTGTTTGGCTACTACTAGTCTAAGGTGGTATTTAAGAGTGTGTTACTAAGAATATATCTGGTAGTTTGTTGTGCTGTTACCAGAGTGTGATGTTTATTTCTCATAAAACTGAGTTCGAGGCTTTTTCCACCCGTATTCAGTAACATCCCGCCCTTTGGATTATGATTGGCTACTAGTAGTCTGTAGTTGGCGGACTTTGCTGTGTTAACCAATCATAAACAAGGATTTGAACCGCTGTCAGCCAATCCCTGCATGAGACTCGGCTGAATTCAGATAGAGAAGAAGTAGCTAGCGATGCTTCCCAAAACAGCTTTTATCTTCTTCTTTTTCAACCTTAACTGTAAAAGTAACAATGAATATGATATATAATAGTTTATCAAGCTAAAATATACCAGAAATTAGGTAAAACTGTCTTTCGACAGCTTTTTCGGTATCGCATTAAGAACGGCCGAATCTCAAATGGCTCCCTGACAAATTAAGTAGTGCCCTAAATAGAATGCGGAAAAGAATACGTTTATATATAGTGTAGTGCACTTATACAGTGAGAAAGCAGCAATTTGGTGTTTAGCCCGTGTCGAACTATGCTAAAGAGCAACATTTGCTCAGCTCTAGTTTTATACATTGCATATGTATTCTAAATAAAATCACCTCATATAACAAGACCAAACGGTTATTAAACAACCTACTTATAAATAATCACATACTTGAATAACAGAAGCAAACTGAATAATACATACCTATGGTTCCAGAACTAATCAGATATTTCAGATCTGTGACATCGGGGCTTTGTAATTCACATCTTTAAATTCTTCGGTCATTTTAAACACTTGATTAATGAATTACATCTGACATTTTCCTACAAATGGAACTATTTTCTTTTAAATTTCCGTAATGCGCTCAGTTCAGTGCAGCTTTACGCATTTAATTATGTGACCGCTAGGCGGAGTAATAATAGAACATGGACATGGTGAACTGGCGAGGAAACAGCCGCTAGGTGGCAGCACCATACAGCGTGTAGATTCATTATAATCATGTATGAGGCGCTGTGCTACTGCAGCTCCAGTTCCATCAACAATCACCAGATGGAGACAAAGTGCCGTGTTTTAATTTCATCTCCAGTGGTGTTGTTATGTTAAACGGGATTTTATGAAGGTTTATAAATAAAAACATTTATATTTACTAACCACTTTATTATGGTCATGGTCGCGGTGCGTTGGTGGGCAGAAGGCAGAAAGTCAGGGCTGCATTCTATTACAGGGCAAGACACATTCATTACTGTAGCTAGGACCTGAACAGAATTATTCTTGCTAACAAACCTCATTCTGGTCAGGGTTGCAGGGGGAGAGGCACCACCTGGAAAAGTACAAGTAAAAGGCAGGAACACATACCAGACTGAGTGTATTACAGGGCAATACTCATTTAGCTACTTACACCCAGGGACAATCAGATCACCGTTAGAAAACCTGTAAGGGTGTAAAAAGGTCTTACAGAGAGCAATCAAAACCAGGAAAAGATCAAAGACTCCCCAAGACTCATGTTGCTGTGTGACACCCACTAGAAAAGCTGCAGCATAGTGTCACACTTTAATAAAATTTTAATAAAACACATACTCACACACTCACTCGACCACTAACGTACACCTATGGGCAGGTTATTAGAGCCGATAATAGGGCAGATAATCCACCTTCTGCATGTTTTAGGGGGTGGAAAATGGGAGTACCCTAAGAAAACCTGTGAGGTCATGAGGAGAACTCAAAGCTTCATGCAGACAGCACTCATAGGTACCCAGAACCCACGTTACCCACGGGGTCATGTACAGTGGAACAGTGTCACCCATTATTAGGACTAGACAACAAATCATTATTATTATCACTGTGGCTGAATTTGAGCTGCTTTAAGTCAAACACACTTTTACATTCAGTTAGCAGCGCTGCAAACCCAAAGCATCCCTGCACCCCTGCTGATTAGCCCTCCTCCAGCTCCGCCCGCCCCTTCTCCTCCTCATTATAGTCGCTGGTCCTTCTGCACATTCAGTAACATCCATCCATCACAGCAACATGATTCCAGCTGCACACCACAGACGTGCCCACCTGGTAATAAAATCTATTATTTAATTTTTTCATTCATTTAAATATTTATTCTTCACTCATTTACTTATATCATAATGTCTCAAATATCATACACTCAAAACTTCACGACCAAATTCTTTCTTTCTGTCTGTCCGTCTGTCTTTGGCTGACCTAAACCCAGTTATTAGAGGGGTGTCCACATACTTTCAGTTTTATAGTGCAGGTGTGTTTTTAGTTTATTGTTGATTAGGCAGATTTGGTCACAGAAATTGTACTAATCAAATTCTACATATTTACATGCGCTCTCTCTCTCTCGTGCCCAGTTGTTGTTGTTGTTCTCGTTGACGGTGATGGGATGGCACGATCTGGATAACAGTGAGTACGACTGCTGGCCGCTGGACAAACCGGACGAGCTGAACATGATCGACTGTGGAGGTGCGGCTCATTCCATCCTAAATACCAGTTATAACACGCTTATAACACCTGTGACTTTTACTTATGTTAAAACATTTACATTTCACGTCAGCAGCTGTAGTTAATAAGAATCACAGATGAATAATTACAGGGATGTGATATGAAGTTAGAAAACGATGATTTTGCTGTCTGTATATTTTTGACCCAGAAGGTTTTCAGACTGACAGAACTCAAACGTGTGTGTGTGTGTGTGTGTGTGTGCAGGGTTAGAGATGGCCTGGGTGCTGCGTCCTCCAGAGAAGGTTCTGAGTGGTGAGGAGTTTAACGTTATTTACTCAGTGACCGTAAACGATGAGTTCTATCAGTGGGCCGTGGAGAAAGACGTCTTCATGCACAGGTACCCTCACCTTCTGCTAACGATACATGCTAACAGTATTAGCTTTAGGATACATGTGTATGTATGTGTATGTATTTGTGTGTGCATGTCTGTTTATGTGTGTGTGTGTGTGTGTGTGTGTAGGAAGATCACAGATGCTGATGAAGCTCGACGTTTCTGTGAGGATCTCGAGTGTCCGAGTGACTGGAAAAATGCAAACGGAGAAAACTGCTGCATCCACCACGCCAACATCCACTCCTGTCCTATGGGCTTCATGGTACACACACACACACACACACACACACACACACACACACACACACACACACACACACATCCACCACTCCAACATCCACTCCTGTCCTATGGGCTTCATAGTACACACACACACACACACACACACACACACACACGTGCACACACACACACACACACACACATCCACCACTCCAACATCCACTCCTGTCCTATGGGCTTCATGGTACACACACACACACACACACACGTGCACACACACACACGTGCACACACACACACACACACATCCACCACTCCAACATCCACTCCTGTCCTATGGGCTTCATGGTACACACACACACACACACTTTCACATGTTGGTAATTCTCTGTAGAAAGCAGTGAAGGAGCGGATCTGTGGCCCCTGGATTCCTGATGATGGTCAAATCTTTACCCACACCATCTCCACATCTGGCAAAATGACCCAGACCAACTGGACTGCCAAGGTAATACGCACACACACACACACACACACATATACACACACATACACAATGCAGGTAGGGTTGTTGGATACTCTAAAATGCCCCTTGATGTGAGTGAGTGTGTGTGTGTGTGTGTGTGTGATGCTTTGTGATGAGACTGATGCTTCCGTCCAGCTTTCCTTCGGCTTTCAGTAAAACTCAGCTACCCATAATTCTTTGCTCCCTGTGTGTAGGTGGTGCTGTTTCACGAGGGCCTGACGTCTCTGATCGCTCACATCCGAGTTGGGAACATGCAGGTGGCGCTGGAGGCCAAGAGCACCGTCCTGCCCGCCATCAGTACTGTAACTCTCCACACACGTTCAGACACAGAATCACAGTAACCAATCAGAAACCAGAAAGCTCCGGACATGTGTAGTGTTAGTACGATGGTCCACCAGGGTCCACCTGACCAGTCAATCGTAGTGGCTATAGGACCAGTCGTATCCAATATCTAACAACTTAGCCATGTAAAATATCCAGCTAGCTATAAGTTAGTAATAGCCAACCAGAATGCAAATTGTGTGAAGCTTTGTGTGTGTGTGTGTGTGTGTGTGTGTGTGTAGCGTGTGGTGACGGTGTCTGTGAGGAAGAGGAGAGCTGCTCCACGTGTCCGGCTGATTGTGGCGACTGTCCTCTCAGCGCTTCGGTGCGAGCCGCTATCGGACTCATCATAACCATCGTCATCATCAGCTTCTTCATCACCGCTATGGTGAGCACACACTCACACACACTCACACACACACACACACACACACACACACTGATACAGGACAGTCGTTCTCATGACGTTCCTCTGTGTGTAGTGGTTTCGATACCAGAAACAGAAGCTGCTGTGGGACGAGAGCTGGATCATCGACTTCAGCCACATCAAACAAGGTACTGAAACTGAATCCCTTTAGCCAAAAGTATGTGGACACCTGAACACAAGGTTGTTGGACGTCCCAATCCAACACCACAAGCGTAAATGTATCATTTCCCCACATTTGCAGCCATAACAGCCTCCGCTCTTATAAGAGCACTTTCTCAAGAGTCCCGAGTGTGTTGACATTTAAATTCATCCCAAACATGTTACACAGGACTGAGGTCGGGGTTCTGTGCAGGCCACTGGACTTCCATTACACTAACTGGTCAGATAATTCATGCTGGAACAAGAAATGACCCTCTGACCCCTAACTAACATCGTACTGATGCTGGTGCAGATGAAACTGGAGAGTTAATAATAAAAAGACAGATGAAACATTCTTTAGGTCCCAATTATACCAAACAAAATGATTCTACAGAGTATTTTCATGCATCACCTGTACCTGTGTGTGTGTGTGTGTGTGTGTGTGTGTGTGTGTGTGTGTAGACTACATTGCTCGGGCAGCGATGGGCAGTATAATCAGTGTTCCAGCTGCAAACAGTGACTCCAATGCCAGCTGTGTAACGGGACTCAGTTCCTGCACCGGCATGCCAACCACCCGCAAACAGCTCTACACACACACTGGCATCTAGTAAGCACACACACACACACACACACACACACACGTATACACACACATTGCAATACAAACACTTCCAGTCACGCATGTATACACACACACACACACACACACGTATACACACACATTGCAATACAACATAAACACACACACACTGGCATCTAGTAAGCACACATATACACACACACACACATGCACACACACACACATTGCAATACAAACACTTCCAATCACGCATGTATACACACACACACACATAGGCATCTAGTAAGCACACACACATTCAATCCCATAAACACACAAATAAACACACACACACTGGCATCTAGTAAGCACACACACACACACACACACACACACACACACACACACACTCCTATACACGCACACACACATACAATCACACACACACATACTCCCAAATTCATACACACAATCCCATACACACACACACACACACTAAACATTTTGTTCTGCTCTGTGTTTTTGAGTGATGGACGAACTGTTGCCATTAAGAAGATTAAATCAAAGGCGTTTTCTCTTTCAAAGACGATCCGACAGGAAGTGAAGCAAGTCAGGTACATCACACACACACACACTCTGTCTGGTCAAAAATATGTGGACACCCCTCCTAATAAGTGTATCTGTGTTTGTGGAAGTAGGAGGTCTCATTTTATTGCTCACAAATAAGAACATGGCAGACTCTTCAGTTAAATAACTCTAACATCTTACTGCGACTGTTGTTTACATTTTAAGCGTTCGAGCTGAAGTGTTACTGTGAGCGGTGTGTTTGTTGCTGTGTTTGTTAGGAGTTTTGAATATGATGTGTTTACGTGGTTGGTAGTTTTGGATCTGTGTGTTTATGTTTGACTTTACTCAGAGAGCTCGACCATCCGAACCTCTGCAAGTTTTTTGGGGGCTGTGTGGAGGTGCCCAATGTTGCCATAGTAACTGAATACTGTCCTAAAGGAAGCCTGAGTGATGTGCTGCTCAACGATGAGATCCCACTGAACTGGGGTTTCAGGTACACACACACACACACACACGTGTACACATACACACACATGTACACACACTAGCATACACTCACACCTGTACACATACACACTAACAAACACACCATACACACAATAACACACACATACACACTAAACATACACACACTCACAATAACACACACACACATACACTAAACATACACATACTCACTATAATTCACACAAAAATAACACAGATCATTTATTTATTTATAACTGTTGTTAATATTATTATATATATTTTTTGTTATTATAATAATCCTGATTTTAAAAGTAGTTTGATGTAAAGTCTTTAATTGTTGTTGCTGTGTTCAGGTTCTCGTTTGCTACAGATATCGCTCGTGGAATGTCGTACCTGCACCAGCACAAGATCTGTCACTGGAGACTCAAATCCTCCAACTGTGTGATTGACGACCGCTGGGTGTGTAAAATCACAGGTGTGTTTGTTACAAACTCTTAACACACACACATATAGTTTAGCAGCTTCCTGTGCAGGGTGTATTTCAGAGTTGTGCAGGACCCACTGTGACTTTGATCAGGTTAAAGCATCATTTACATTTACATTTTCAGCATTTAGCAGACGCTTTTATCCAAAGCGACTTACACAATGAGCAACTGAGGGTTAAGGGCCTTGCTCAGGGACCCAACAGTGGCAACTTGGTGGTGGCGGGGCTTGAACCGGCAACCTTCTGTTTACTAGTCCAGTACCTTAACCACTGAGCTATCACTGGCACATTAAGAATGCATGAATCAAAATAAAGAACAAGTGTGTTTCTGCAGCAGTGTGTATTAAATTATGTGTGTGTGTGTGTGTGCAGACTACGGGCTGTGTGTGTATCGGCGTGAGGACTGTGCTGAACCTCTCACCACCTACCAGATGAGGCTCATGGAGGTTTATAGTCCTCCTGAAGCTCAGAACGGCAGCATGGAGCCCACACTCGCAGGAGATGTCTTCAGGTACCACACACACACACACACACACACACACACACACAGAGAGAGAGAGAGAGAGAGAGAGAGAGAACCACATCTATGAAACCTAAATTCTTAGGATTTGATCACTTTTTAACTGTATGCAAACGTTTACACACTGCATAGGCTCGACAGATGTATTATTTATGTATTATGTAGTATTTGGCCAAAAGTATGTGGACACCATTCTAATGAATAAACTCAGATGTTTCTGTAACACCTCATGCTAAAGGTGTAAAATATTGATGTTTCTTTTTTTTATTGTTCAGCTACTCGATTATTCTACTGGAGATTGCCACCAGGAGTGATCCCATCCCCGTAAGTCTTTATCTGATCTGTGGGAATCCTGCAGTTACGACCTCTGCTGGCTGATCGATGGTGCTGCACAGATATTGACTAGATTGGGAGGACAATGCATTAAAAAATGAAATGCCAGCAGAACTCAGTAATCTGTCTAAAGCTCCATTGAAGTTTGCTGCTGATCAGATAAACAAAGCAGGAGTAGAAGTAGGAGCAGGAGTATAAGTAGGAGCAGGAGTAGAAGCAGGAGCAGAAGCAGGAGTAGAAGCAGGGGCAAAAGAAGGAGCAGGAGCAAAAGCAGGAGCAGAAGCCGGGGCAGAAGTAGAAGCATGAGTAGAAGCAGGAGCAGAAGCAGGAGTAGAAGCAGGAGCAGAAGCTTCTGTCTTGTGTTGGCAGCCTTTAAGCTCCTGAGGAAGACCTGCTTCAGTGGAACTTGGATTACATCTCACTACCAGGCAATCTTTCAGTTCGGGTTTTCTTCACTACATGTCCGACCTTGGAAGAGACCACTGTTCCATGTGTGTTTAAAACAAGGCCTCCTAAAGGTTTTTATATGGGCACAGAAAAATTGTAGCCAATCAGAATCAGGAATGAGGATTTAGGAGGCCGTGCTACAGTGTTTCTACACCACCAGGTCAGTTTTTGTGCTGTCCGTTTATTTTTGACACGGCGGATTATCAGAAAACCCACAAAAATTATGAAGCTCCGGTTCATGAAAGGTTTTGAGTAAACAAGTTACTGGGGCTGTATGTAAACTTCTGACCTCTCTGTTTATTTCGGTTGATCAGGTGGACGACGGTTCGATGGAGTGCGCCTGGTGTCCTCCTCTGCCTGAACTCATCTCCGGCAAGGCGGACAACTCCTGCCCCTGTCCTGCAGAGTACGCAGAGGTACAAACACACACGCTAACACACACGTTAACACACACTATACAGGGGCAAAAGTATTCACCCCCGTCCTGTTCTGTTGTGCATCAATTTCCCTCCTCTAATATTCACTAGTTTTGCTCAGTGCCGTTCCAAATTTTGTTTATTGTCTGTCTATTGTGTTTCCCTCAGCTGATTCGCCGGTGCCGCTCTCATAACCCCGCCCACAGGCCCACGTTTGAACAAATCAGAAAGTTTGTGTACAGGATCAACCCTCACAAAGTCAGTCCCGTGGACATGATGATGAACCTGGTGAGTATCGTACACACACACGCCGACACTGGAGCTGATCTACAGATACCCGATAACGTGTGTGTGTGTGTGTGTGTGTGTGTGGAGATGGAGAAGTACAGTAAGCACCTGGAGGTTCTGGTGGCCGAGAGGACGCAGGACCTGATGCACGAGAAGCAGAAAACAGACCGACTGCTCTACAGTAAATACAGACGTCTACACTTTAACCAAAACACCACGATGTCAGTGTGTCCGTTTACTTTTGGACATTTGAAGCACACAATATGACCAAAAGTATGTGGACACCCTTACTAATTAAAGTTTAGGTGTTTCAGCCACACACAGAGCCCTGACCTCAGCTACACTCACTAGCTCTGGGATGAACCGGAACATCAACCGAGACTTTCATTACTGACATCAGTGCCCAGCTATACAAATTCTCATTTAAATGAGATGAACGGGCACAAATTCCCATACACAGACACACTTCAAAGTCGTGTGAGAAGCCTATTCAGAAGAGCAACTGTTTTAATACTGATTGTTTTTAAAATGGGACGTTCGACAAGCCCATGATCAGGTGTCCAAATACTTTTGCCCATGTAATATATCCATTAGATATTTAGCTCCAGTCTTAAATCTAATCATTGTTGGTCCATCCATACATACACACTATATGATCAAAAGTATTTGGACATCTGACTATGAGCTTGTTCAACATTCCATTATAAAACAATGGGCAATATTTTGGAGTGTGCATCTGTAACAGCCTCCACTCCTCTGGGAAGGCTTTCCCTGACATTTTATTTATATATGACATTTTATAGTGTGTCTGTGGGAATTCGTGCCCATTCAGGAAAAAAACAGCATTTGTAAGGCATGACTCTCAGTAAACATTTGAAGTATGCCACTGTTCAGTAGGGTTGAGGTCAGGATTCGACACCAAACTATATAGTTTGTTAGGCGTGGTGATGAAGGGTAACGTGTTGGGGTGTGGTGCCGTATGTGGTTGATAGGTATGCTGCCGAAGCAGGTGGCTGACGATCTCAGACAGGGGAAACCATTACAAGCTCAGAGCTACGTCAGCGCCACCGTCTTCTTCAGGTGAGTGAACACACACCAACATACATCCTATAGCCAAAAGTATGTAGACACCTGAGTACACTGAGTATGTGCTGATTGGACATCCTGTTCCCAAACGCTTTTTACGAGGTTTGGAGTGTGTGTGAGGGAATTTGTACCTATTCAGTCAGTCAGACAGAAGGCCTGGCTCACAATCAGTGTTCCAATTCATCCTACATGTTTATAGTAGGGTTGGCAGCAGTGTGTGTGGGTGAAACGCCTGAACTCAGTGATTAAAATGGAGTGTCTACATACTTTTGGCCATATCTTGTGCACACAGATAATGATAATCCAGTGAAATGAATTGTGTATTATTTTTTAGTGATATTGTGGGCTTCACGCAGCTCTCCAGCACCAGCACCCCCTACCAAGTGGTCGACCTCCTCAACAAACTCTACACCACCTTCGACGACATCATCGACAACTACGATGTCTACAAAGTGGAGACCATCGGCGACGCCTGTACGACCCGAGTCCAATAATATACAGACACCAATCCTAATCGTTTAATTTATATGTTGCAGCCACACTCGTTACTAACAAGAGTGCAAAATTGATGCTATAAAATTAAAACACGCTTTTAACTGTAGGGCAACAGTTTGGGGAAGGCCATTTTGGTGTTCAGTGATACCGCCAGCAGATGCAGGTTTGCCGTGTAACAGATGAACGGCTAAAAACGCTGCTGTAAGCGGTAACGTGCTCAGCCTTACTGCTAACGAAGCACAGAGCGCTTATCATGTGAAAACTTTTAGTTATGATTTTCAAAGACTGTGATTATCAGCAATTTGATTCCTGTGTGTGTGTGTGTGTGTGTGTGTGTGTGTGTGTGTGTGTGTAGATATGGTGGTGTCTGGGGTACCTCAGGAGAACGGGATCCTTCATGCATCTGAAATAGCCAGTATGGCTCTGGATCTGGTGTGTGTGTGCAAAACCTTCAGGATCCCACACAAACCCCAAACACAGTTACAGATCCGTGCAGGAGTACACTCAGGTAACACACACACACACACACACACACACAAACCCCAAACACAGTTACAGATCCGTGCAGGAGTACACTCAGGTAACACACACACACACACACAAACCCCAAACACAGTTACAGATCCGTGCAGGAGTACACTCAGGTAACACACACACACACACACACACACACACACACAAACCCCAAACACAGTTACAGATCCGTGCAGGAGTACACTCAGGTAACACACACACACACACACACACAGTTGAATAAAAACTTTGATCTGTTTGATCTGTTTAACCTCGGGTTGTGACTTGTTTTGGGTCGTGTTGTTGTTATTTTAGGGCCGGTGGTGGCCGGTGTGGTCGGGACTAAAATGCCACGTTACTGTTTGTTTGGAGACACGGTGAACACGGCCTCACGCATGGAGTCCAACAGCGAAGGTACGACCGCATCCTCACACTGCACTGTGTCACGGTCAGTTTGAGCTGTGTTGAGTCATGGCTTACAAGTACACTGATGAGCCAAAACACTGGGACCACCACAAGACGTGTGGAATCTGGTACCAGGATGTTCCTTCAACTTTACGTTATGAGGTGCATCCTGGTGTGGGTAATTGATGCAGTGCACGTGATCTAGGAGACAAAGTTGCTCTGATGTCCAGTTCTGATACCTGTGTCACATTTTTGGTGGACAAGAGGTGCATGGGCACTTCAACTGTCTGACAGTAGATCTTCTTTTGGTTTGGTACCAGACGCTGTAATCTCCGTTGAGTCTTGGCCGCCCAACTACCAGTCGGCGGTTCATTGCTCGTCCCTCCTGGTTATCACTCTAACGTCTAAAGTTCCTCTGACTGTAACATACAGGATTGTTCCACGACAGACATTAACATTCACATTTTTGGGGGTGTTCACAGTATTTTGGCTCGTCTGTGTAAATGCTGCATGTTTCTGATCCTGCTTTTCTGTTTTGTTGTTGATGTGAAGCACTGAAGATCCAGTGCAGCTCCAATGCATTTTACCTCCTGGAGGAGATCGGGGGGTACACACTCACCTGCAGAGGAGTTTTACAAGTGAAAGTAAGCCATCAAATATTAAAAAATGTCCCTTAAATATATACACTATATGGTCAAAAGTATGTGGACACTAGATTGTGAGCATGCTTCTCCAAAGCCATGGGTACTAATAAGCAAAATGCAAGAAAAGCTCCACTCAACAGCTTTGGAGTGAATAGAACATCGACTGAGGCTTTCTTGACCAACATCAGCGTCCAGCCATACAAATCCTGACATCTGCTGTACTACTAAATGGGCACAAATTCCCACAGAGTTTTGTGAGAAGCTTCTCAGAAGAGCGGCTCTTGTTCTTGCTGAAAAGATCACACCAAGGTTTTGGCCGTGTCGTGTATGTCTGACCCACTCTGTGTTTATCTCAGGGTAAAGGGGACATGGTGACGTACTGGCTGGAGGGGAAGACGTCAGGACTGGTCAGTACCAAGAATCAGGAGAATAAAGAGAAGAAGGTGGAGGAACCACAGGAGGACGAGACGTTCAACCTTCTTCCTGGAGTCTGTAACCAAGACAATGACCTGCTGTTTGATCCAAACTAACCACAACACACCGGAAAGACCATCATCCACCAACATCACCACCAACATGACCACCATTATCATCATATAACCAACTTGAATGTATTTTATTAATATCTCTGGTGAACACTAAGTTGTGTGAGATCCTCGTGTTTAGACTGTAGTTTTATTTCAGCTGATTGTTTGATGTTTGTTGTAATTACAGTGTAATACTGAGTAACACTGTTGATGAAGACATTGATATTTTCTACAATTTAATCCTGTTTTCAGTGTCACTGCGTCACCCGGTCTGTATAAATGCTAACTGTGCTATAAGCTTTACTCCCAGATAAATACTAGCAGGATGTTTTGCAGTGTTTCTGTTGCTCCAGCGACTTGCTGCAGTATTTTGGAACAGTGTTTGCATGTACTTGGATTTCCATTAGTGGTTAGACTAGCTGTTGGGACCCTAAGCAAGGCCCTTAACCCTCAACTGCTTGCATCGTATTTGGTTGTTTTTGTTTGCTAAATGCTGTGAACGTTACAGTGTTGTTGGTGGTTTGAGTAAAATTATGTAAAGTGCTTAGCAGCATTATAATCACTTCATGGCCAAAAGTATGTGGACACCTGACCATGAACTTGTTAGACATCCCATTTTAGGACCATGTGCATCAGTATGGAGTCCTAATACACACACCTTCACAATTTTGGAGTGTGCTTTTGTCAATTTGTGCTCAGTCATTCAAAGAACAGAAAGTTTGGCTCACAATCAGCATTACAATTATCTTAGGTGTTCAGCGGCGTCCCTACACCAAACTTGTCAAACCATGTCATTACAGATTTGTGCACAGGGCCACTTGTGCTGGAACAGGAAAGGCTGTTCCCCAAACTGTTGGCACAAAGTAAGCATTTCTTTTATACTTTTACTTTTATATATTTGACTGTATCTGAATATCTGTATCTGTGTCTGAATCAAGTGGTGTCCACATACTTTATTATTTTTTTTACTTTTTATTAAAGTAAGTAATTATTTATTATTTATTTTCTTACTTTTTTCTAATGATCTGTAGTATTTTGTGTCTTTGTCACTTCATGTTGTTGGAAGTTTGATTTTATAACAACCAATAAAATTTGAGTCTAGTGTTCAGTTTCTGTTTTCTTGAACCGGCTGCACTGGTGTAAAGCACATGACCACAGGACTCAAGATATTTTTAGGAAAGCAAAGAAAGAAGGAATAGTTGAACTACATAAATCTGTAAGGTTTCCAAAGTCACATCTTTGTCTGGGACTCCGGGGGAGGTCGACCTGCTGACATTTCTACAAGGGCTCAGCAGCAACTCATCCAGGACATCACAAAATAATCTACAGAAGAAACATTCGTCAAAAAGGAATTATGGGTAAATATTTAGGCTGTCGGTTAGGAGTTAGGAGGACTTTCAAACCGCTCTGCTCTAGTGAAACGTGACTGAATACATTTCCATCAGATCTGATTCTATTCAGGACATCAGCTGCAGCCGTCACATCTCATCCACGGCACAGCAGGACCTCAAAACCTCCTCACCTCATCCTCATTTCTCCTCATTTCTCTTTACTTCTCCTTTTTACCTCAGAGTGACCGGGGTCCTGGGGTCCGGGCTTCGATTCCCATCTGCAGTTGCTGTTTGTGAAGAGTTGTGAAGTTGTGAAAAGACTCATTCCACCTTCCAAAACCATGCAGAAGGTGGACTGGCTGATCCCTCCTAGGTCTAAGTGAGTAAATGTATGAGTGTGAGTTGCTTTGTGGCAGATTGGCACCCTGTCCTGGCTGGCTCTGGACCCACTGTGACCGGGATCTTCTACATTCTACTACATGACCATATATATATGTGGACACCTAATCTTATATCAAACCCATGGAAGATAATCACAAAGCTGCAAATCACACTCTGCTGTGGCTACAGGTTTTGTCTGTGGGAATTTGCACCTGTTTAGTCACACACTAGTGTTGTATTAATTGCTTGCTTAAAATTGATGTTCCAATTTATCCCAAAGTTATTCTAAGGTTAAGAACTGAAGTCAACAATTAGAATAGGTGTCTACATACGTTTGGACACATAGTGTGGCTAACCAAACAACCTGACCTGGACATTAAATGTTTTCTAATAAAGATTTAATCTTATAAAAGAGAAAACTAAAAGAAACCAGATTAATTAAGGAAAATCATTATTATGTGTGGACAACCTGGGGACAGAAAGTGTGTGTGTGTGTGTGTGTGTGTGTGTGTGTGCTGTTGTTAATTAGAGGAATAATCAGGATGCTCTCTGCATCTGAAGTGCGGCCGGTAATTAGATGCGTGCGCACCGCACAGAGCACAAAAGAGCTTCAATCACTCATTTCATTACCATCAAACACACAGAAAAAGATCAAAGAGATTCGAGAGAGAAGAAGAGACCAGAAACATGGAGAAACACCTGAGCACTGAAACACACTCACAGGTCTGTGTGTGTCTGTCCATTTACAGCCAATCAGAGGAGATTCATTCCTATAATACAGAACAAAAGTTTACACACCCCCGCCTAACGGTTTTGTTGATGTTCCACCTAAAATCGCACCACAGATTTCACTACAATGGTCATATTTAACATCAACAAACACCAAACTTTGGCATACATTTCAAACTGCTCTTACATGGAAACGTTCAGCTCCTGTTTTCGTCCCATTTTCAGTCTGTTTAGGGCTTATTGGGAACACAAGGTGAGTCCCACACCTCATACCTCACTGTTTATTCATCACGACACTTTAGATCATCAGCTCAACCCGTCCACACTTTTAACAGAATATTTACCAGAATAAAGTACAGTAATATAAGGCTGCAGTCCAGCACTGTGCCATAGCTGATGGAACTGAGTGGCAGCTCTGATGAAGTAGAAGCTCATGCTGAGAACGAGGAGAACCGCTGACCACTCGACATCTACAGTACTGTTCATCTACATGATGGAAGAGCACAATGAGTCTAACCATGAGGAGAAACCAAGACTTCCATCTGGAAGATGCTCAAACATTTCACTGCGGACATAGACTTACTCTGTGTGTGTGTGTGTGTGTGTGTGTGTTACTGTTAGGTTGCTAACATGAGGTTTTGGTTGAATCAAACTCAGGACCTTCTTGCTGTGAGGTTGTGCACTACATATTTAAGTTTACTCTCTGTAGACAATGTGTTCATTTATTCACATTAAAAATATCAACAAAAGATAGAGTTTGAACCACAGACTCACTCCAGACCTCTGAGTTAAACTGGTTTTGGACTGGGTTTTCCATAAAGCTTGTGGCCATGTTCTGAGCAGCTTTATTACAGTGGATTACAGAGGTTCTTTGCGTAGCTTTTAATAAATGGACACCCACTTTATTACCATAATAATACAATTGGCCAAATAAAAACAATTAAAACAAACAGTTGTCATCACGTGTGAGTACAGAGCGCCACCTGCTGTCCAGAAACACACTAAGGCATGCTTAATTTGTTATAAGATATACGTACAATATACAGTATACACATTTTCTGTGTATCCCAGCTTGTTAGTACATCGTATGGCCCTGGAGAAATCAAGAATGAGGGCCTTGCTCAAGTGCCCAACAGTGGCTGCATAGCAGAGCCTGGATTTGAACTGGCAATCTTCTGATTGAAGCCCGAAGCTCTACACACAGGCTACCACTTGCCTGACTGAAAAGAATATGATGATTACACTGAGACTGATGTATTTAAATGTAAATGAAATTTAAACTGAGCAGAAATTTAGCAAAAATGTGAGCAGAGAGTCGCAGTTCAGAACGATTTATTTAACAGCTCATTGAAATCACACAACATATCACGATATTTATCATGAATGATCCTGTTTACGTGCATCCTGATCTCATGTTCTTCATGATCTCTTTATTAGACGGGAGTCTGGCAGGAGCATTTCCACTCAGCATTGTGCTCCTGAGATGAAATCCAGGATCAACTATCATTATGAGCACACTGGACTGAGAAGGTTCATACTGGTGTTCACCAGACGAGAGGGTCACTCCAGCTGATGCTCCACCTGACAATGATTTTACAGATATCCGTGATAAATGTTTCCATGAGCCTGATTGTAAATGAGAGCACACGGCACTTTGACGCTCCAGTATTCCCAGTTTTTCTCCATCGTGCTTCATTGTTCTTCACATCTGCACGTTGGATCTTCTCTCCAGCTGCCACTGCGCAGCCACACGAGCTCCGTAGATCACAAAGCCCCAGGACAGCAGCACAATAGCAAACAGGATCTGACAGAAAGACAAATACAGACGCTTAAAACTGTTCACTGTAGGAGGAACTGGGTCCTCGGCAGAGAATTACAGTCTTATGAGAAGGTTCGTTCACCCCTGGTCAAATTCCACATTCTGGTGACTTTCTAAAGGAAAGCAAGTTCAACATTTTCAACAGGGAATATAATTATATACAGAATTTATAAGAGCAACAGACACTCATCCATTCGCTTAATCAACTTAAAGTGGCTAATCCCTCTTCTAGAGGTCATCAGTTCATCAGCACACCGCTTTAAAGTGACACTTGAACGAGACAGGACGTTTCATTTGGTCATTTAATTTTGTTCTTGATTCCTTTTTGAATCCCTGAAGGGAAAAGCTATGAAACATGAAAATTAATTATAAAAATAAAGCAAGGAGGTGAAATGTAAGAAATGTTACAAAATGATTCTGGCCTAGTATTTGGAAGGTTGCTGGTTCAAGCCCCACAGCTGCCCTTGAGCAGGGCCCCTAACCTTCAATTACTTGGACTAAATACAGTCAGAACTGTACGTCAGTGTCTGCTAAATGCCATAAATGTACAGTATAATGATTATTTATAATATCAGACAGAAGTTCAAATTGGCCTCCTCTCTTTGTTTATGGAGTGAAAATTGTGATTAACGGTCAACATGAAGAAAAAACCTAATTGCACCAAAATGAAGCAGCTTTAAAAACTAAAATCTTGGTTTAAAAACTAAAAATGTGACCAGACATTTAATTCTGAAACGAATAAATAAATTGGGGTGATTTCATTAAAAGAATGTCCAGGACAGAGATAAAGGCAGAAATAAAGGGCAGTTGTAGTCTAGTGGGTAAGGTATAGGACTAGTAATCGAAAGGTCACTGGTTCAAGTCCCACCACTGCCAGATTGCCACTGTTGGACCCTTGAGCAAGGCCCTTAACCCTCAACTGCTTAGATAATTTCAGCTGGTTTCAGTCCTAAATGTCGATTTCTTTATTAAACATAAAACAACTAATTTAAAAATATTATTATTTCCCTAATGCTTTAAACATTGTGCACTAGTTTCTTCCCTGTGAAGGACGCGTCCACTTATTTACAACAAGTATGAAATCTGACCAGGACTTTCGCACTTCCAGCTGCCCCGTATCCACCACGACCCTGACCCAAGGTGAAACTGTTCTCTGACAATAAAAATCTTCAGTAGTCGCTTTGGGAGTGTATAAATGATGTTATTTAACCTGTATAGGACTGAAGGTTACATAAAGTGCATCACTAACAGCAGCTGCAGAGCCTCCCGCTAGCATAACGGGTTAGCTTAGCTTAGCTAGCACAGTTAGCTTCATTTTAATCACTCACCAGTGAGAGAAATCTATCCAGCGAGCGCTCACTCACACACAATCTCATTTTCTCTTTCTCTGACACTCTCACTGTATAATAAAGAACAAAAATACAATTAATATACAAACATTAAAACATCAACTATTAGCCAGCTAAATCAAAACATAAAAAGTCGCCATGACAACAAGGGGAAGTAACGCGCTCTCCTAGCGCCGCCCAGTGGCCGCGGAGTGAAACTGCTCATTCTGCTCCACAGCATCGTTCAGCCTCATTTCACAAACAGCGTCCAAATACTATTGATTCTATAATCAGAGCGTCCAAATACTATTGATTCTATAATCAGAGCGTCCAAATACTAATGATTCTATAATCAGAGCGTCCAAATACTAATGATTCTATACTAATGATTCTATAATCAGAGCGTCCAAATACTAATGATTCTATAATCAGAGCGTCCAAATACTATTGATTCTATAATCAGAGCGTCCAAATACTATTGATTCTATAATCAGAGCGTCCAAATACTAATGATTCTATAATCAGAGCGTCCAAATACTAATGATTCTATAATCAGAGCGTCCAAATACTATTGATTCTATAATCAGAGCGTCCAAAAACTATTGATTCTATAATCAGAGCGTCCAAATACTATTGATTCTATAATCAGAGCGTCCAAATACTAATGATTCTATAATCAGAGCGTCCAAATACTAATGATTCTAAAAACAGAACGTGTGGGTTCTGCACAGCAACACAGGTCCTTGGTACTTGGATTGAACTCTTGCCTCACAGCCTTGTTCACTGTCTGTCAGGAGTTTGGCATGTTTTCTTTGTGTCCGACTGGGTTTTCTTTGGGTAGTCTGGTTTTCTTCCACCTCCCAAAACCACACAGAGGGATTAGTTGATGGATTGACACCCATTGTTTCTGAATTGCGCCGGATCAACTGTGACCCAGTCCAGGATGAATAAACATTTTATGTTATCATTTAAAGTGTTTTTAATTTCAAAGATAAATTACTGATCTATGAAAACAAATTATTATTATTATTGTATTGTTGATATTGTTCTTGTATTCATTATTTATTGTATTCACAATGTTGTTCATTTTTATGTTATTTCTTCTTATTATTATTATTATTGTCATTATTATTATTATTATTATTATTATTATTATTGTTGTTATTATTGTTATTTTTAATGGTATTATTATTATTATTGTTATTTTTAATGGTATTATTATTATTATTGTTATTATTATTATTATTATTATTAATGGTATTATTATTATTATTATTATTATTGTTATTTTTAATGGTATTATTATTATTGTTATTATTGTTATTTTAATGGTATTATTATTATTGTTATTATTATTGTTATTATTATTATTATTATTATTAATGGTATTATTATTATTATTATTATTATTATTGTTATTTTTAATGGTATTATTATTATTATTATTATTGTTATTTTTAATGGTATTATTATTATTATTATTATTATTATTATTATTATTATTATTGTAAAACTGCGCCTCCGGTCCACTAGAGTGCGCATGCTCGTATTTCCCCTACCATCCGGGTTCTTACTGCTGTTCTGTAACAGAGCTGAAGGAACTAGTAGTCGATGATATTTTGAAACCAGTTAATGAATCTTTGTTGTTTTATTGATGTATATAATCATGTATAGTTGATCATTTAACGTATGTGTGTAATCACGGAGATTGTGGATGTTTTAAAGCTGTATTGTAGCAGGAGTTCGGGCAGCAGTAGCAGTCTGAGGTAAGGAAGCTAACATGCTAACCGGCTAGCTGCTTATTTAGCTGCTTTTTGTAGAGTTTCTATAGGAGGTGAAGTCACGGTGTTCCGCACAGCACTTACACATTCTTTATTCTTATTAAACACATCCGTGATATGATGTAGCAGCCAAGTTAAGGTCTCTAACGCCGGGTTGAGTCCAGTCTGTACAAACTGATCTATTACATTTAAAATAAAGGCCAGTTTTATATTCTGTCTCACTGTATGGAACACTGTTAGTGTTAACAGAAGTCCGTACAGGTCCGGTTTATTTAACCTACATTAGCGTTTTATTCTGCATTTATTTACGTGCCAGCAGGAATTCATGTTTACGTGCTGGTGAACTAACAAGAAATGTAAAACCTCTCAGTGGCATTTATTAATTCGTTTATTAAAAAGAAAAACCCCGAGCATAATATAGAGTTTAATGATAAAGATGAACTATGAGACCAAGTGGATCTGCTGGAGCACTGTACGGAACACTGTGACCTTACCTATAACATCAGGTTTATAGAGGTTTTATAGACCAAAGTAATTATTCATAATATTAAAACAATCTAGTTTCTTAATAAGTGTTTAATAATTAAGACTGTAAATGGGAATACTGATCATTATCATCATCATCATCATCATCATCTGTATTTTTCTGCCTGTTGAAATGTATTAAGTGTTTTTGTTGTCTGCTGTAATGTAGTGTTTATAATAATTGTGAACTTTACTGTACTGATCTTACAGTTGCTTAACTCTGATGATACACCGTGTACAGATCCACATTGTACTGAATGCGGTTTATGTTTATATTATTTACACAATAAATCTTTATATTAAACCTGGTGGATTTGAGATGGGACCCCTGACAAGTCTCTGGTTAGCTGTCCACATACTTTTGGCTTTACGGCGTGCAGAAAAGGGGGAAATTAAAAGAACCACACGAGCAGCACCAGGTTAAAACATATAGATGCCATTACAGCAGTCAAAATAACACAAATAAAGAAAAACAAACCTAGAAATATAAATTCATGACATTTAAATATTTTACTCTGGTATAACAGCCGACTGGTTAAAAAAAAAAACATCCTGAGTGCAGCCTCTTTTAAATTCTACACGATTGCTAAATAAATTCAATTCAAGCTGCTCAAAAGTCTTAGAATTCATCCTGAACACTGAATACTTATTTCTGTAGCTTTTTATTTTGTTAACAATGAAAGAAAACTGTAAAATCAGGCTGTAAACTTTACATGCTGTTAGATGTAAACTTTACATGCCGTTAGATGTGAACACAGATCTGTGCTGTAAACACTACAGATCCCGAGTCCCTGTAAACCTGCTCAGCTCAAACATCTCTCATCTACCACACACGGACCATGAAGCTTTCTTCAACTTTAAGCTCTTAATTATCTTTCTTTAACATTCGACTCTTTACATTTTTATCATCAAATGTGTTTACACCAACAAATCGTTCTTTTTAACGATGCCGGCCGCTGGTTTGAACTGATGCAGAGCAGTTATAGCTTAGAGCAGAAAAAAATAAGAAAAATAAGAAATAAACTAATTTTAACAGGTACGTAGTAAACTTGTACACAAACACCCTCTTGTGGAGGCTTTAAGTTTTATAAATTAAATAAAGGGTTGTGGTAAAAATTGTGGATAAAATGTGGGTTGCCTGGCTCAGTATTTGTGTGTTTTCGAAGGTGATGGCGCCCGCCAAGATGAAGCTGCGCACGAGGAAGAAGGAGAGCCGCTCGTCGAAGTCCTCCCAGCAGCAGGCGCTCCGGCCCGAGACGTCCCCGGACTCCAAGTGTCCCATCTGCCTGGACCGCTTCGTGAACGTGGCGTCGGTGGAGCGCTGCCTGCACCGCTTCTGCTTCCGCTGCATCCGCGAGTGGGCGAAGAACAAGGCCGAGTGTCCGCTGTGCAAGCAGCCGTTCCGCTCCATCTTCCACTCGGTGAGGGCCGAGAACGACTTCAAGGAGTTCGTGGTGCTGGAGAGCAGCGCGGAGAACGCGACCACGTCCGGCTCCACCGCCGTCACGACCAGCACGCCCACGGTCGCGACGCCCCCCGCGGGCCAAAACGAGGCGGAGAACGGCGCGTCTCGGACCCGCCGCTCCGCCGCGGTGAGGGCCAGGGAGAGGCGGAGAGCTCGAAACCCCGCCCCCTCCGGTTCCTCGTTGGACGAGGTGGCGCTGCACGATCTGTTGCCGTGGCTGCAGCGGGATCGAGTCATGGGAGTGGGCCAGCTCCGCCCCTTCCTGCTGGCGCGCACCGACCACATACTGCACGAGTTGGTGAACTTCGCCCGCTCTATCGAAGCCATGCAGTGCCCCCCTGCCCCGAGCTATGAGGAGGACAGCGGCTCTCCGTCGTCCATCATCAACATCTCGGAGGTCTCACACACTCACACACACGGTTACTGCACGTAGACGTTTCTGGTCAAGGTTTTGTCCAACCAGCAGGGGTCGCCAGAGTGCACGATGGAATTAATTGTTCAATTAACAATTGTAAACATAATTTTCACAACAAAAACATGTCAGCTGGTTTAATTAGACTCACTAAGTAGGTTCAGGGGTTTAAAAACTATTTGCTGTGAGGAAAACATAACCACAGTGCTGCAGAAAAGCTAATAAATACCTCTAGATGTCTTTTTCCCCCTTTTTTCACCCAGTCTAGTCATTTCCAGTCCTCGACTGTAACTCCTCTAAGTAACGTTCTTGACTGAGGAGAGCCGCAGACTAGCACACGCTCCCTCCGACTCGAGTGTAATTGCTGTCGCTTCTTTTCACCTGCTAGTCTTACTTATACTTATTGTCCAGCAGAGGGCGCCTTTGCAGCAGAACCCTGCCAACCTTCCGTTATTAAGCACGACCAACAGAGCCTGCTAGACGCACAGCCGGTCGATAGCACCGATGAGATTCTCAGTGGTGGTGTGCTTGTGGTTTAGCCTCCTGTGCCACCCAGCGGTGCACATTTCTACCCTCTCTAATGTGTACACGTTGTGACTGTACTGCTGTCTCTCCTTCCAGGACGACGATAGCGACGAGCCCGGTGTTAGTGAGGTGGCCACGCCGGATCGCGTCGCTTCTGCTCCGGTGCCAACCAGCAGCGAAATCTCGCTCAGCCAGTCGGCGTGGGACGACGAGACTCCTGGTCCTTCCTACTCCACCCTGAGCCAGCTGCAGTCGGAGGCTGCGGAGTCTGGTGCGAGCCAGCCAGGCGGAACCGGCGGTGCTGCGGAGCGTCGTGAGCGGAACGACGACGACGATGCAGAAGAGTGCATGATCGTGGGCTACGTGAAGCCAATGGCCGAACGGACCCCCGAGCTCGTGCAGCTCTCGTCTGATACCAGCGAGGAGGAGCAGGATAAGGAGGCGCCCGCCACCGAGGCGCCAAAGGCGGTGGCGAAGGTGGAACCGTCGCTGCCCGTTCAGGCGCCGCCTGCGCCCTCTCCGAAGTCGTTCCCCTCCACATCTCACACAGACAACGCAGAGCGGGGCGCACAGAAACCCTCCCGTCACAGGAGGCAGGGCCACACCCGCGGGCGCGGGATCAGAACCCGTTCCCGCTCCAGCAGTGACAGCTCGGCGCCGGGCGGCCGCCCCAGGAGATCGGACCGGCCGCGCGCCAGATCGTTTCACAGGGAGGCGAAGAGGCGCGGTCAGCACTCCCTACAGCTCGTCTCCGTGGACAGAGACGGCTCGTCCGACGAGGACCTCGCCCGCCCTCCTGAGAAATCCTCCTCGCCCTTCTCGCCCTGGGATTCGCCCGGGCACAAGAGAGCCAGAGACGAGAGGGAGAGGAGGAGGAGAACCAGGAAGCGGGAGCGACAGAGCGAGAGGAGTCGCTCCCCTCGTGACTCGCGCCGGCGTGACCGCGCGCTCCGCCTGCGCACCAGCAGCACCAGCAGCGGCGCCGAGTCGCACGCCGAGAAGCCCGCCGGGAAACGCAAGTACAAGACGCGGCACCTGGAGAGAAGGGTTCGGCGCAAGAGCGGCAAGGAGTCCAACGGGAGGGAGCGGAGCCCGAGCGTGGAGATCGTCTACGAGCGCCCGGCCTCAGACGCGCACGCCCACCGCTGGAGGAAAAACAGACACAAGAAGAAGAGCCGGAGAAGAACCAGAGAGCTGAACTCGCCTACCATCATCACCATAGACAGCGACAGCAGTAATGACAAAAAACACCCCGCTGACTGTCAGGACCTGTTAACGGAGGACTATCTCACGGACTGCAAGGAGAAGAGCGCAGATGCTAACAGCTGGAGGACAGTTAACCACAAAGAGTTCAGCAGTCGCACCACTGACCACGCAGAACGCCTAACGGACCTCGCCGATCGCCTCGTTGGCTTTCGGGACCCGACGTTAGGTGTTGGTCACACCATCGACCCTGTTTCGGAGGTTGGCGGTCGCACCACGGGCTACCAGCACCTTAGAGATCAGACCTCAAAGACGGCTAGTTGCGCCGATAACCATCAGGTCAGTGATAAAGGCAGGAAGGCGAAGGACTATGTGGACCCTCGTGTAGAGGGTTGTGGTCACACTACTGACAGTCTGGACAGCAGGGTAGACTTTAGAGACGGACCGGCGGCGGTAAGCAGTAGCACTTTTGACCATCAAAGCCGTAAAATGAGTTCAGGCGGTCACACCACTGACTACCTTGGCGTTACAGGGCTTAGCGACAGCTTGGCTGACCACGCCTGTGTTTTAGGTGCTAGCGGTCACACGGCTGACTCTAACCGCTCTGGTGCGGACACTGACGACCAGGATCGTGACCACGCAGCTGATTTAAATGACTGTACTATGGGGGGTGGAGATGACACCAGGGACTATAAAGAGCGCATTAAAGGGGTGAGCCGTCACGCCGCAGAAGGGGTTAGCTCCAGTTCAGTCAGCAGTGACACCGGTAACGAGGCTAGCAGTCGCACCACTCCGGACTTTAATGACTGTGCAGTCGATTTCCAGGACGCCGGTGAGTCCCTAAATTCCCTCTCCGGTCGGTCCGCGGACAGTCTGAACCTGGAGCACTTCATGGTGGACATAGTGAACCCGAAGCAGCCGAACAGGAGAGACGATCCCGTTTCGGTGACCAGGCTGTCAGACAGACGGCTGCTCGAACTGGAGGACAGTCTGACCGGTGAGGGGCGAGACCAAAGGGACCAATCGCAGGCTGAGAACGAGCCTGAAACGACGAGTGACGCGCGCGCCGGCGCGGCGCCGAGCTCTGATGTATAGTAGAACCGCGCGTTAGCCAGATCGTTTCTCATGTTGATTATCGTTCAGCTTTGTTATAACCTGACGGACTCAATTCCAGATGTGCACAAAAAGAAAAACAAACATTTCTTTGTACTGTTGACGCTTATTATTTATAATGCCTGCGGTAATGAGAGGAACCGTCCTCAGACCGACTCCAGCGCCGCCCCGCTGCGCCACAGAACACACCGATCACACCAGACGTACGCTGTCCATCTAAAGCTCAGGGAACATGTGGCACGTGTCCACTTTCTTAATGAACACCACGCCTTTTAACACCTGGTAGGCGGCCCTAATGAACCGGAAGGTTGTTGGCTGTGGTTGTAGCTAACTAGCTAACGAAAGTATCCGCATTCATGATACTGGGTTCTAATAAGACAGAGACTGATGGTGCGTTCGCTCCGGCAGCGACGTTTCGTCTCGTCGCCCAAATCATTGATCGCTCGATGTGTCTGTGTGTGTTTCTGAACTCCAGCTGGTCTCTGATTGAGATGGTTTCACTGGCCTCATCGATATAACAGATTTAACTGGCTAGTATCTACAGAATGTATAAAAAAAAAACAATCTGACCACAAATCAGGTACAAATCAGATACCTTCTCACCCAGTTTTTACCATACATGGTGTAGGACGGGGTTGTTTGACACTGCAATGAGTTTAGTACAATTATCTAGGAACCAAAGAAGGAGCTAAAGCGAGTACCGCTCTGCTCAATACTCAGTTCCTATCTGTAATCACAACGTCCCGTCATCCCTAATTTGCATCAAGTTAACCTGTCTAAGCAAATGAGGGTTAAGGGCCTTGCTCAAGGGCCCAGAAGTTGCAACCTGGTAGTGGTGGGGTTTGAACCACCGCTAAGCTACAAGTAAGTGAAAATGAATGATGTCTGGCCGCTTGGGTGCTTGTTGTCGGTGTGAATGCTCAGTTCCTTCTGGTAATAGCCACGTCTAATGAGCCAGTGATAGCTCAGTGGTTAAGGTACTGGACTAGTAAACAGAAGGTTGCCGGTTCAAGCCCCGCCACCACCAAGTTGCCACTGTTGGGTCCCTGAGCAAGGCCCTTAACCCTCAATCGCTCATCGTGTTCCGCTCATCGTGTAAGTCGCTTTGGATAAAAGCGTCCGCTAAATGCTGAAAATGAAATGAATGAAATCTCTTGCTCAGCTTTGTTCACGGTGCCTCCTGTTGTCAGAAATCGTCACTCTAATTAGAAAATCGAAGACACCCGGGTGCTTTGTGGCGTTGCGTCACTGCCGGTGTGAACACAAGGTCAGACGAGGTTGCGGTCAGGGCTCTGCACAGGCCTCTAAAATTCCACAACACCAAATAATGACAAGTAGGTTTTGTTTTATGCTTGATCAGAACTACACAAAAGATAGCAGCGTCACCGATGATGCAATGAGCCAGTGTTCGTCAATAGAGTGGTGGTTCGGCGGGTGGAAACCCCTTGACGATGAGAGCGGTCAGAACACCACTGCCTGACCGGGTTTCGAATGTGCCACTCTGTGTGATCTCCAGTTGATCAGCCGTTCTCCAACTCGAACCAGCTCATCTGATGCCAACAATCATGCCAGTCTCAAAATCTCTCAGATGTTTGATGTGAAGATGAAGTGAAGATCTCTCTGTGTCTGGATGATTTTATACGCTGTTCTGATTAAATAATGACGTGAATGAGCAGGTGTACCAGTGTTCCTAATAAAGTGGCCGGGGTGTGTATGTACAAATCATTTATTGTATTTTTTATTCATTCAAAAGCATTTTAATGTTTATTCACAGCTTCATCCTGATTGGTGTGATGGTAAGTCCAGTTCACTAAACGCCATCTGCTCAAGGTGCCAATGCAGTGTTGGGAAATATACAGTTACTCACAGCTAAATGAAATTCAGAGCAGCCAATCCACCTTCTGCATGTTTTCAGAAGGTAAAAGGAAAATGAAAGAAACATGGGATTTTTGGTCCTGTTATCTTGAAAGTTAAGCTCAAAGTAAAAACAACAGTAGAGAGCCATTGAACTCACACCCTTTTCTGATGTTGACTGTAGGGGAACTTGATGCTATGTATAGGTCTCCAGGCTTTGTGCAGATCTCCTAAAACATTCCTGTAGTGACAAGGCTTCTCCACACCCTCCTGTGTGAATAAATAGACTTTCGTTTCCTGCTCTGCCTGTTCACTTTCAGTTTTGTTTCTCCTCCCGAGTACACTGAGTATGTTCATGAGTATCAGTGTCGGTGTGGACAGCTTCAGTGAAGGATGTACGAACTGGAGAGGAAGAACCTGCAGCTCTACAGCCGCTATGTCACCCAATTCCTACGACCCTCGTACATCCAAGATTTTATGAGAGTGTACCTGGATACAGGTAGGTGGCAATAAATAATATTTATGTTCTAATCGTAGTGTCTCAAGTTTAAAGGTGCAATAATTGCACCCCTGTTGGCATTTCTGCTGATGTGTAAAGCAGTCTGACAGACCAGTCCAAGTTATTAAAATAAATAACAACAACAACAACACACTCCTGGGACTGAGAGCTGAATATGAATAAGCTGTGTGTGTATGTGTGTGATGTCTTGCGATGAATTGGGGCCCTGTCCTGCTCTTGCCATGCACTTACCGCGACCCGGACCAGAATAAAGCGCTCAGTGAAAATGAATGAATGAATAAACATTGAGGAAAGTACCGATATGGAACCAGCTTTTCAAGAAAGGTGCTGTTGTCAGGGGGCGTGGTCTGTTGTTAGGGCTGGGTTACCAATCCATAGCGTGAACGAAATCGGGCTAGTGGCTAATATTACAAATAATAATGATAAAGTGCTTTAAAATAATAAAGTGTGTAATATACTGATCGGTTCCAGTGTCGACTGGTGTAATTAAGCTCCGTGTGTTAGTGTTTGGTGATAAAATAGTAGCAAATGTGTAAAAAGTCGTAAGAAAACCGGGGGTTCCAAAGAATAGTTGAGCCCGTGTGACGATAATTGTTGACGCCGTCAAAAAGTGTTGCGCGAATTAAAGTTCTCGCGAGACTTTCGGGAAGCATTTGTATGTAATCGCCGTTAGCGTAGTGCCACTGTTTGGGATTTTTCCTAAAATCTTAAGATTTGGGGGATCGACTTGGTATTTGGGGGTTTTGCCAAGTAGTCTTTGGGTTTTTGTGGCAAAATTTTTGGAATTCTTTAAATGAAAAGTGGCAACACTGGTCACAGAGCCCTGCAAACGTTTGTGCGTGAAAATTATAGTGGATCAACAGTTTCAAGCAAACGTAAACAAGCTCATCTGGTACCAACGCTTAAAAAACAGATTTCTTCCCTAAAAAGATCACATTTCTTCCTCATTCTGATGTGTTAATCCGTGTCTGCAGGATTAAATACGCCATGCTGCTGCCACATAACTCCGCAAAAAATAGGGCAAGCCCAAACTATAATACATTTAACTGATGGTTTTGTCTGGTCAGAGTCCAGATTTAAAATCTGTAGATATTTGATCTTACATTAAACACAAACTAGCTCTGCAATATTTTCCAACTGTTTGAAGTCCAACAATGCTGAGTGGAAAACATCAGATTCTTCTTTCTGTAAAAGGCTGCAAATTTACACACAGAACTAAAACATTTAAAGAAATCAAAGGAAAGAAGCTTAACTTGTGTAATTTAATTAAACATCTGACTGCATGTTTGTCACACTAAATTATTTCAGATCAATATATGATAGTGAAATAGCTTAGCAGTTAAAGCCCTGGACTATTAATCAGAAGGTAAAATTTCCAAGATTAACTTACATCTATTTGATTTATGATTTGTTAAGACCATTGGGCTTGCTTCATTTTTGCCCAGGAGTGTACGTGTTCCTAATAAAGTGACCTGTGAGTGTATAGGTTATCTTTTATATCATTAATAGAGGCTCTAACAATATAATATTATATATTAAATGATTCACCATTTAAGATAATAAATGTACCTTGTTGCTGGAGTGGTACCTTATAACATGGGAAAGTTATTAGTCATATAAGGCCATGGTTCACACATTTTCTTGGGTGAGAGCACTAATTTTGTATTTATGCCTATTTATTCATGACATGTCCAAAAATATTCCACATTCACAGTCTGTATCGTTCTTTATGTTTGTCTCACTCATCAGCACAAATAGATACTGAACAGTTTGTATTGAGGCGTGTCAATAACCATCCATTCATTCATCCAGTCATTCACGAGTAATTGATGCATCTGTGCACCCACGTTAAACTCTGATCTGTGTTTCTGACCCGAGCAGAGTCTGTACAGAAGATCGTTTCGCAGGAGGGGAGGGGTTCAGTGTCAGTAGCAGCACAGATGCTGCTGGAGAAGATGTTGAACCTGCAGGAGGAAGGATGGTTTCAGGCTTTTCTGGACATACTGTTGGCTTCAGGTACACCAACCAGAACACACTGTAGCTCTAATGATAAAGGGCAGTGGTAGTTAAGGTTAAGGTACTGGACCAGCAATGAGAAGGTTGCTGGATTCAGTCCCACCACGGAATATGTAATTTAATTAAACATCTGCCTCTGTTACTGCATGTTTGTCACAATCAATCAATTTAAATTGATATATGATAGTGAAATTGACTGAATTAGTAATCAGATGGTTGCTGGTTTAACTGAGCCCCTGAGCAAAGCACTTAACCCTCAATTGCTTGGATTCATTAATTCACAAATGTAAATTGACCTGCACAGAAGTGGCCACTAAATCCTGTAAATGTAAACATTTACATTGTGAAAAACATATATTTTTTAATTTAAGATACAAATGCAAATTAATAAACACTGATTTCAGCAGTCATGTGAATATAAATTATGTGACTCCCACCATGAAAGTCAAGCAGTTCATTCCAAGTTTTTCAGGAACACTATACTGCAATTTCTAAGCCACTAGGACTCCACTGAACCACACTGAGAATTGTTATCTCTAAATTTGCAACAGCTGGCTTGCTGACATCCTGAAACTTACAAAATATCACAGAAAGAAGTGCAGACGCCTCAGCTAACTCTGGTGTGTCTGATAACTTCAGGGTGTCTGATTTACAGGGTTTCTGCAACTAAAAGTCCTGCTGTAACTGATTATTAACAGCTCTATGTGTGTGTGTGTGTGTAGAATACACAGGACTGCACCGAGCGATTAAGGAGTGGGACTTTGAAGAACTAAATGATCTGGAGCCTCACAGAAAGCTGCTGGATAGAATCGAGATGTCCATCACCAGGAACATGAAGCCCAGAGAGCTTCTACCTCACATGAACGAGTGTCTCACTGATCGAGAGTGTGAGGAGATTCGAGCGGTAAGACACACACACCACACACTCCCATCCATCTGATCCATCCATCCATCCATCCATATAAATACACACACACCTAGTGCTCTGAAGAGAAATGGGCCCCGTGTTGGAGATTGTGGTCAGGTGAAAGATGTTCCTTTTTGGACGTGAGAAGGTCTTAGCTAACATTATTAAGTTAATTTAAATAATCTACTGGTATAAAAGTAAGATTATTAACTGTTTGTGTGTGTGTGTGTGTGTGTGTGTGTGTGTAGGTGGAGGATAATAAAGGTTGTATTGCAGCGAGTGAGCGGTTGTTGGAGAGTCTGAGACACTGTGATAAACCCAACTGGTTTAAAACACTGAAGCTCGCGCTGGAGGCCTGCAGCCAGAAACTCGCTCTACAACTACTGGAACCTGGTATTTATCCATCCATCCATCTGTCCATTCATCCAACCATTCATCAGTTCATCCATCCTCTATCTATCAGTTCATCCATCCATCCATTCGTTCATCCATTCATCCATTTGTCTATCTGTCTATCCATCCAGCCATTCATCTGTTCATCTAACCATCCATCCATCTACCTGCCAATCCATCCATCCATCCGTCTGTTCATCCATCCATTCATTCATCCATCCACCCATCCATCCATCCAGCCATCCATCCATCTCTCCACCCATCTATCTATTCATTCCTCCATCCATCCATATAAATATCTATACACCCACACTGTTTATTTTTGAAATGTTATAGTGTGTGTGTGTGTGTGTGTTCCAGACAGTAACAGCAAGTGTGTGGAGGAGTGTGAGGAGAGTATGGATTGCACCCAAACGGTGTGTTTTGAGTACAGAGAGGATGGAGAGAGTAACGATGACCTGATGAGCAGTAACGAGATGATGGTCACTGAGGAACACAGCGAGGGTGCAGGTACACACACACACACACACTGACACACACACACTTTTGTGTAGATCAGGGTGAACTCTGACCTCTGTGCAGGTTCAGAGGCTGCTGTAGAGAGAGCTACAGAGAGGAAGCTGAGAGAGTATCAGAAAGAACTGGCCAGGGACGCCTGCTCCGGTCACAACACCATCATCTGCGCCCCCACAGGTACTGCTGCCTCATCTCATGTGTGTGTGCAGGCGTGTGGGTGTGCGTAATTACACTGTGTGTGTGTGTGTGTGTGTGCAGGCTGTGGAAAGACCATCGTTGCCTTGGAGATTTGTGAGAATCACCTGAAGAAATTTCCCCAGAAGGCAAAGGTTGTTTTCATGGCAACCAAGGTGGAGGTTTATATGCAGCAGTACAAACTGTTCAAGGATCACTTCAGTAAGGATACAGACATCAGGTACTTACACACACCCTTAACCACTCACCCACCCACTCACCCACATCCACCCTGGGCTGAGATTTCACTGAACCATCACATAGATCAAACAGTGTGCCAGTTTATGGGTGGCACTGTGGAACCGCTGGTAGAGTGGGTGCTGCGCACCAACATCTGTCCCAGGAGCTTGGCTTTGATCCTTGATTCCCGTCCCTGTCTGTAAGGAGTTTTGTATGTTCTCTACATGTTTAAAAGAGCTTCGGCTTTTTTTTTTTCTTTTTTTTTGGCCATGTGATCAGCAACACACTCTTGTTGAGCTTTAATGTTACAGAAGCCTCGAGGCCCGTGGAGAAATGAAGCTCACTCAACTGTGAGCAGTCTGACTCATGTTTCAGCTGCTTCTGATTCAGTTGCCATCAAATTCATGTGTGTGTGTGTGTGTGTGTGTGTGTTGCAGCGTGATCGGTCTGTGCGGCGACAAGGGGGACATGTCCCTGTCCACCCTGCTGACCAGTTACGACGTGCTGGTGCTGACCCCTCAGATCCTGGTGAACGCTCTGGATCGCGGCGAGGTTTCGTCCCTGCACACCTTCACCCTGCTGCTGCTGGACGAGTGCCACAACACCACGGGCAAACACCCGTACAACATCATCATGAACCGCTACATCGACGCCAAGCACTCGCCGGACACACGGCGGCTCCCTCAGGTCCGTCACAGACACCGTACAGCCAAAAGTATCTGGACATCACATGACAAACAGCTCAAATAAAAAACACGTAACTGTTAATGTGCAGGTGGTGTTTAGATTTTGGAACATGACTGCAGGAACTGTCTTTTATTCAGCCACAGTAGCATTAGTGAGGTGATGTTGGGTCATAACGCTGTGCTTCAGAACTCCTGTTCTCCAAGTGTGTGTGGCTGGATGGCTGAGCTGTTGTTGCTCCACTTCACAATCCCAGAAGGTTAGACAAGGTCGTCCGAATACTTTTGACCATGTTCTGGCGCTCTCTGTCTCGTTCTGTATCAGGTGGTGGGTTTGACCGCGTCGGTTGGTATAGGGACCTTTAAAACCGAGCAGGAGGCCGAGATGAACATCTGCCAGCTGTGTGCCAACCTGGATGCCCGGCTCATCTCCACGGTTACCGAGCACGTCGAGGAGCTGAGATCGTTCGTGTACGTACCTGAGAAAGGTGAGTCGGTGCAAACACACACCCCTGCACCATCTACACCTTTATACCACATGATACAGTGTTAATGCTGAAGTGTGTGTGTGTGTGTGTAGATTTCTTTCAGGTGCCACAGCGAACCTCAGACCCCTTTATCCTCATCATCAGCAGCATCATGAAGGACATCGAACGCCTCGCCATGAGTGTCCACAATATCGGTACACACACACACACACACGCACTCACACACTGTACACACACACTCACTCACACACTGTACACACACAAACACTCACTCACACACTGTACACAAACACTCACTCACACACTGTACACACAAATACACAAATATGTAAACATACTGTACACACACACTTCACACACATACTGTACACACAAATACACACTATACACACACAGACACTGTTCACGTATATACCATGCACACAAGTACACAAACACACTGTACACATTCATACTGTATATACAACCACACACACACACACACGCACACACACACAGAAACAGAGAAAGTGAAAATAAATAAAGGACATAAATCTTACTGTGTGTGTGTGTGTGTGTGTGTGTGTGTGTGTGTGTGTATCAGGGGGTCTCTCTCAGGTGCAGAGGGGAGATTTTGGCAGTCAGATGTACGAGCAGTGGATCGTTGACGTGCAGAAACAGTGCAAACTGCTGCAGCTGCAGGATCCGGAGGAAGAGAAGCGGATCTGCAGGGCGCTGTACACCTACACCGAACATCTCCGGGTGGGTGAGAGACCCCACAGAGACCCTCACACGCCCTGTGGAAATACACAACATCTCCTAGATTCTGTAGGTCGGGGGGGTTTGGGCTCAGATCAGTCAGCACAGTGCAAAATCTCATTCCTGGAACCGAGTCTGAGTCTTAGTCTGAGCCATCGCCATGAAGACCAGAGTCTGAGTCTCATCCGTCTCACTAGCCTGGTCAGGTGTTGCAACAGCGTCGAGCTGTCGGTACAGGCGGTGGAGGAATACAGAGAGCATGCTGTGTTCCTTCGTGTGGCTTCACACCAGTCTGCGAGTGTGCTAGTCTGTGGACCTTCCTGACCTGCACGGGTGTAGTACACGCAGAGGACTTGCTTTAGGGAATTGGAAATGACTAAAAGGGTTAGACTTTGATCAGGGCACAGAAGCTGAAGGAGCTGCTGGTACCAGACACCACAGGAACCCTTCAGAGTCCAGGTCTCGGTGGGTTGGAGCTGTTTCGGTAGGGTGTTAGGCTGTGATGTTGCAGTGGTGGGGTGGTGATACGGCTGGTGTGTTTCTGAAGCGTCTCTGTGTGTGTGTGTTCTGTTCATTAGAAATATAACGACGCCCTGATCATTAACGAGGACGCTCGAGCTAAAGACGCGCTGGACTACCTGGACCTGTTCATCCAGGACATCGACAACGCCGCCTACGATGAGAACGAGCGCCGGCTGGCCGACCTGTTCCGTGGTCAGGGTCACCACACCACACCACACCTGAGGTTCTTCTGTCCCTTTGATCTTTTCGTCCCTGACGCCGGTGTCCGTTGTTTTTTGGTGTAGCTCAGCATCAGAAGCTGCTGCATTTAGCCACGGAGGGGAACGAGAACCCCAAACTACAGGAGCTCAAGTTCATCCTGGATGAAGAATATCGTAACAACAAGCAGACCCGCACCGTCCTCTTCGTCAGGACCCGCGCCCTCGCAGACGTCAGTCACGTCTCACCTGTCTCACACATCTCATTTCTCCACGGCCTACCTGTCTCATTTCTCATCTCTCCATGATTTATCTGTCTCACATCTCACACGTCTCTTCTGTTAGAAATATTTCACCTGTCTCACGTCTCATCTCTCCACGACTTACCTCTCTCACCTGTCTCTCACATCTCATTTCTCTATGACTTACCTCTCTTACCTCTCTCACCTGTCTCACGTCACATCTCTTCATGATTTATCTGTCTCACATCTTACACGCCTCTTGTGTTTGAAATATTTCATCTGTCTCACATTTCTCATCTGTCCACAGCTCACCTGTCTCACATGTCTCATCTCTCTCACCTGTCTCACATCCTAGTTGTCCACAACTCTCACCTGTCTCACTTGCCTCATGTGTCCGCAACTGACCTGTTTTGTTTGTCCTACGTCTCATGTCTCACACATCGCATCCTTCCATGACATACCTTTTTCACCTGTCTCACATGTCTCATCTGTCCACAACTCACCTCTCTGACCTGTCTCACGTCTTAAACGCCCACAGCATCTCATCTGTCTCTCATGTGTCCACAACTCACCTCTCTCACCTGTCTCATCTCTCTATCTCTCTAAAATGTCTCACCTGTCTCACATGCCTCATCTGTCCACAGCATCTCATCTGTCTCCCATGATGTCTCACTTATGTAAAGGTGTTTATGGAGATAAATGATCTGTGTGTTTCAGGCCATGAAGAAGTGGATTGAGGAAACAGATTCTCTGAAGTTCCTGAAGCCTGGAGTTCTGATCGGGAGAGGAAGGAGGTCACAGCTGATGGGCTCAGGTGAACACACACACACACACACACACACACACACAAACAGAAACGTAATGTACATTAAATGAACATAATGGCTTACACACCAGTGTGTGTGTATGTGTGTGTATGTGTATGTGTGTGTGTGTGTGTGTGTGTGTATGTGTGTGTGTGTGTAGGTATGACTCTGCCGGGGCAGAAGGGCGTCCTCGAGTCCTTCAAAAGTTCGGATGACAGTAAGA